>NC_091473.1:222051981-222353588 GCF_036971445.1 Narcine bancroftii | reverse complement strand
AACCTAACAATATTGAGATTTGGGAATCCAGTGTTACAAAATTAATATATAGCCAATCTCTGAGTTCGAGTAGTTTAGGTCAAGGAAATCTGTCCTGAGAGAATTCACAAATCATCACCAAGTTTACCAAGTCCAGGTTGGAAGCAAAACCTCAAGTCCCATCATGGCGAGCACTGGAATACCTCAGGACTGTGTCCTCAGCACACTACTGTCCATGATATTGACTCATGACTGTACTTCCAGACTTATTTCTAACAGAATCAAGTTTGCAGATGACACAATAGTCGTTAGCTCCATTGACAACAATGATGAGCTGGCTTACAAAGAGGAGGTTGGGAACCTCATAATATGGTGCAAGTCAACAAACTCAGTCTCAAGTAAAACATGAAAATCTGCAGACACCTAGGTCGAAATAAAAATACAAAGCTGGCAAAACTACCTTCCATAAAACTGATTCCCACTCTGACCCCTGCTTGGTCTTTAGTATCCACTCTGACCTACCCCTCTCTGAGATGGAACACTCGGCCCTCAGCAGAGGTCTTCTTACCTTTGTCCCCCTCCATCCACGATGCTGAACTCTTCTTCCGTTGCCTCTGCCTCCTGGCTCACTTCCATAACCATGGCTCTCCAACCCCACCCCAGCCAAGACCCCTTCTCCCACTTTAAGCCTTCTTCCTCCTCCTGGACACCTCTTCCTGGCCAGCTGCTCACTCTGGACATTTTTATTTCTAACTGCCGCTGAGACATCAACCACTCCCCTCTCGTATTCTAATCTTACTTCCTCCGAACCCTCTGCTCTCCAGACTCTCCGCAACAATCCATCAAACCCGCAGACAAAGTGGTGCTGTTGTGGTCTGATGCACTGACCTCTATATTTCTGAGGCCAGACAACAGCTCTCACTATCTATCCCTCCCACAGAACCCACCAAGGCAGATCAAGCCACAATCTACACCATATCCAATCTCATCACCTCTGGTCACCACCCCCCCCCCCACCCTCCACAGCCACTAACCTTATTGTCTCCCATCCCCACACTGCTCTTTTCTACCTTCTACGCAAGATACACAAACCCAACCAAGCGGGTAGACCCTTTGTTTCTGCTTCTTCTTGTCCCACTGAATTAGTTTAATCTTTTAAACCCCACCCCCCACTCTTTTGTTCAGACACCTGTGACATTTTTCCATACTTTGATGAGGTCTCAAGTCCGAAATATCGGTTATGTATTTTTACCTTTGCTAATATAATCTGAGTTGGGTCTTCAGCAGCGTGGATTCGATGCTTGCGGATTCTGCCAGCTCGAGTATTTCGATGTTGGTGATGAAGTCATTCCAATGAATGTTGAGGATGGAGCGGAGACAGCACTCATGGAAGCGTTCTAGGAGTCGTAGGTGATGCCGGTAGAGGACCCATGGTTCAGAGCCGAACAGGAGCGTGGGTATGACAACGGCTCTGTACACGCAGAATCCGCAAGCATCGAATCCATGCTGCTGAAGACCCAACTGCGCTGGGTGGGTCACATCTCCAGAATGGAGGACCATCGCCTTCCCAAGATCGTGTTATATGGCGAGCTCTCCACTGGCCACTGAGACAGAGGTGCACCAAAGAAGAGGTACAAGGACTGCTTAAAGAAATCTCTTGGTGCCTGCCACATTGACCACCGCCAATGGGCTGATATCGCCTCCAACCGTGCATCTTGGCGCCTCACAGTTCGGCGGGCAGCAACCTCCTTTGAAGAAGACCGCAGAGCCCACCTCACTGACAAAAGACAAAGGAGGAAAAACCAAACACCCAACCCCAACCAACCAATTTTCCCTTGCAACCGCTGCAACCATGCCTGCTTGTCCCGCATCGGACTTGTCAGTCACCAACGAGCCTGCAGCAGATGGGGACATACCCCTCCATAAATCTTCATCCGCGAAGCCAAGCCAAAGAAGAATAATCTGAGTCTCAACATGGACGAGGCAAAGGAGATGATTGTGGACTTCAGGTGGATAAAGGTTGACCACTCTCCACTACACATCAATGGTTTAGTAATGGAGAGAGCGGAGAGCACAAAGTTCCTTGGTGCATATAAAGGACATATGTATCCTGGACCCACAACATCTCCTCATTAGTCAGGAAGCCACAGCAACACTTACACTTTCCAAGGAGATTGAAGAGGGCAAGGTTATAGTTCCTTTCTGGATGCATCAATGAGTGGTATAGTAGCTGCAAACCATTAAACTGAAAGTCAATATAGAGAATCCTCAAAATACCAAGAAGATCATGGGGTCTCCCTTTTCTCAATTGATGACATTTATCAGGACTGTTGCTTAAATACAGCTGAAAAAATTATAGAAGACCATTTCCATCCAGCACATAGTATGTTTGACCCACAAGAAGGAGGTACAGGTTGGGAAATAGCTTCTTCCTGCAAGCTGTAAGATTGATGAACAGTATCCCGTAACTGAATAAATCATACCAAAATATATTTATTTTAAATTATATATATATATAAATGAGATTATTAAGTTCTGTGTATTATGTGCATATGTGTGCCCACTGTGGTCCAGAGAAACTCTGTTTTGTCAGATTGTACGTATACAGTCAGATGATAATAAACTTGAACCTGAAATCTGAGATACAGAACAGAAATTTGCTCTTGCAAAATAAAGAGTTTTTTCTTGATTCATGTGCAGATGATGTGGCTTCTCTTACAGAAAATCACAATTCTGGGAATCCTGTAATGCAGGAATCACCTGGTTACTGCAAAAAGCGAGTTGATGGAGGAACTCAGCAAGTCAAGCAGCCAACTGCAGAGAGAAATAAGTCACCGTCATTCAGGTCGGCACCCATTATCAGGACTTGATGAAGTGTCTCAACTCAAAATGCCGACCCACTATTTCCCTCCACAGATGCCACCTGACCCATTGGGTTCCTTCTTGGCTGCACATAAAAATTCAAAAACAATGTGGCCCTTGGAGCTGTTTGCAATTTGAACCAAATTGCAGGTATTCATTTCTGCAAACAATTTGGAAAATGGGTCACCACCACATACCACACCACGGAAGGTTGGAGGGATCAGCCCACAGTAAGCAGGAACAAAACAGCTGCACAACAATGCCTGTTGAAGGTGTAAAAGAAAAATTAAATTTCAAACCAAAAACAAGTTTAATGCCACATATTCATATTTAGTTCATGTTAACTTGCAATCAAAGCATTTCATTTACTAGATATTTCAGAAAAAGTATTCTAAAAACCTTATGTATTTTTCAAATTAAAACTAAAGAATAAAAACATTCAGAACAAGTCCCTGAGAAACAAACAGAAATGAACAAGGACAGAAGCAGTATGTGCCAGGCACATACCCAGTGAGTCAGAATACTGAATGCAAAGACATCAGCGCAGTAAACATGGGGAAGGGTGTGGGAGAGGGGGAGATGGGTTGAGGAGAGAGATTGAGGAGATGGAAGATGGGTTGAGGGGAAGAAAAGATGGATTTAGGGGAGATAGATCAAGAGATCTCCCCTTATGAATGAATGGGAGGATGAAGGATTGAGGAGAGGGAGGGGTGAATCAAGGGAAGCCAAAGTAAATTGAGGGGGAGATGGAGAAGAAGATTGGAGATGGACTAAGGGGGCATTAGGGTAATCATGGGGAGCACAATCTAACACTCGAATACTCACTCAGTGGGGGGGGGCAGTAGCCCGTCCCTCCAACGTAACGTACAAACACGCTGCTTATTGCGTGGAGACTAATGACGCCATACACTAGTGACGCTAGTGCTCCAGGTGGAAGAAGGGGTGTCAATACCTCATTTTTGGGGGTGATGACCATGAGTAGGTGGGGGGGGGACACAATACCTCCTTTGAGGGGGAATTCTCGTGAATACCCACCCCCCACCCCCCGGCCGGCACCAACTCTGGGTGGAGATAGATTGAGGGATCTGTGTAGAAAGGAGAGATTCTAAGAGCAAGAAGGGAGGTGGGAGATAATAAATATGGGGAACTAGCAAATAATGATAGTGAATGAACAGAGATGAATAGCAAGCTCAAAGGATGGCGAGAGCAGGGACAGGAAGACAGCAGATCAGGTTTTTAGTTCAATGACCCCTGTTGCAACCTGTACGTGCATGGGTATCAGGCTTTATTTAAATAATTCTGTTAAATCTCTGATTAGAATAGATTCTCACAGAAGAGACAAGTGCATGCTAAAAGTAATAACTTTAAGATTGGGTGAGAGATCACTAATAACATTGAATAATGTCAGTTAGAAATCAGGAAATATTCCCTTAGTAGAAACCCATAAATTACCTATCAAGTATCAAATGAGAAATGGTAGATTTTTACCTGGATAAGTTCCTCATTGGAACTGAAATCAGAGACTAGGACATTTTGTTTATCAGATGCTCGGGTCATAGAGATAAACAGTCTCCCACAAGCAAACTTGTATGCATTCTCATGAAGATTCTCCATTAAGCTCTTCCTTACAATATGGAGTGGGTCAAATAAGGGGTTAATTAGTCCAAGAAGCCACCATCTTGACTGTTTAACAGCCTGTTTAACGCTCTGATAGAAACGATCTAGTAGGGAGTAAAAAACAGATATAATTTAGATTTAAATATTTTTTAGATTTCAGATTTATTGTCAGAGTACATGCATGACAACACACACATCCCTGAGATTCTTTTTCCTGCAGGCGAAGCAAAATTACCACTTATTGGTCATGCAAAAAATGTTCACATGTAAACAAATAAAGAAATATAAACAAACTGCAATACAGAGAGAAAAAAAATCAATAAAGTGCAAAAGTAAGGGTCCTTAAGTTAGTCCCTTATTGAATTTGTTGTTCAGAAGTCTAATGGTGGAGGGTCCCTGCTGTTCCTGAAACTGGTGGTGCGAGTTTTGAGGCACCTCTTTGCTGATGGTAGCAGCAAGAACAAAGTGTGTTTTGGGTGATGTGAGTCCTTGATGATTGCTGCTGCCCTCCATCAACTCCATCTGGCTCAGAAAAGCAGCTAACATATTGAAGTCTTATGGCATCTATACCTCATTTCTGTTGGTAGCAGCAAAAAACAGAACATGTGCTGGGTGATGTGGATCCTTGATCATTGTTTCGGCTCTCTGATGGTGGCGTTCCCTATAGATGTTCTCAATGGTACAGACATTTTTATGCTCAGAGGTATTGGTGTCCCCATACTAAACCATGATGAAGCCAGATAGAACACTTTCCACTACACATCTGTAGAAATTTGCCAGGGTTTCCGATGTCGTATCAAACCTCCGCAAACTCCTGAGGAAGGAGAGGTCTGCGCCTCTCCTTCCTCAGAAAGATCCAATGGACAATACAAAGCTGTCACAAAAACATTTGCATCATGAGTAGCGTGAAACGATGTCAGCTGTGCCCTTGGAAATTTGCATCAGACCCATTTACAATTGAAAAGAATGAGCTAAAATATAGATTCAGATTTCAGATTTAATGTCAGAGTACATACATGACATCCTTAAGATTCCTTTATCCTGTGGGCGCAGCAGAATTACCACTAATTGGTAGTGCAAAAAATAAACTGTACACATCATAAAACATGTAGACAAACAAGGAACTGTAAACAAACTGACTGGGCAATACAGAGAGAAGAAAAAGATCAATAAAGTGTATGAGTAGGAGTCCTTAAATGAGTCTTTGATTGAGTTTGTTGTTGAAGAGTCTGGTGGTGGAGGGGGAGCAGCTCTTCCTGAACCTGGTGTGTGGTGAACTGCTGAACTGTATTATATTCCTGATTTCTTGATTACCTGGCTCCACCCCGACCTGTGACTATACCCTTTTGACTGTATAAAGCCTCCATCACCCTGATCCTTCCCCAGAAAGTCCTTGTCCATTGTGAATAAAAGCCTGTAGATCAGTGACTCAGTCTCAGCCTTACTGTGTGTCCTAGTGGTGTGAGTCTTATAGCACCTAGACCTCTTTCCTGATGGCAGCAGCAAGAATAGAGCATATGCTGGGTGATGTGGGTCTTTGATGATCGCTGCTGCTGTCTGATGGCAATGTTACCTGTAGATGTACTCAATAGTGGGGAGGGTTTTACCTGTGATGTCCTGGACTGTGTTCTCTACCTTTTGAAGGGCTTTACGCTCAGGAATGTTGGTGTCCCTATACCAGACCTTGATTCAGCTGGTCAGCACAGTTTCCACCACACCTCTGTAGAAATTTGCCAGGGTTTCTGGTGTCATACCAAACCTCCACAAACTCCTAAGGAAGTAAATGGGCTAACATGCTTTTTTTGTTCACAATGCAATTGGTTGTGTTAAGTCCAGGGAAAGATCCTCTGAGATATTGACTCCTAAGAACTTAAATTTGCTCACCCTCTCCACCTCTGATCCTGCAATGATCACTGGATTGTCTACCTCTGCTTTCCTTTCCTGAAGTCAACAATCAGCTCCTTAGTTGTGGTGACATTGAGTGCAAGGTTGTTGTTACACCATTCAGCCAAGTTTTCAATCTTCATCCTGTACGCTAACTCATCCCCTTCCTTTATACAACCCACTAACAAGGTAGGTATTGTTTGCGAATTTGTAGATGGTGTTATTTTTGTACTGAGGGACACAGTTGTAGAGCAGGAGGCTAAAAGTACAGCCCTGTGGTGCTCTGGTACTGATAGAAATTATGGAGGAGAAGTTCTTACCAACTCTCACTGATTGTGGTTTGGAGTTGAGGAAATCCATGATCAAATTACACAGTGGGGTGTTAACTCCCAGGTCTTGGTGTTTGCTGATCAGTTTTGAGGGTATGATGGTGTTAAATGCTGGACTGTAGTTGATAAAGAGCATCCTGATGTATGGATCTTTGATGTCCAGGTGTTCCAGGGTTTTGTGTAGAGCTTTGTGTTTTTCTTTATGTTTTTCAAATTGTAGATAATGTATTGCCTTTGAAAATTTGGCATGTCACCTGCGTCCCTTAATAAATTCTACAGATGCACAATCAAAAGTATCCTAAAGGATACATCATTGCCTGGCACAGGAACTATTCCATCAAGCCTCTGCAAGAAACTGGAGAGAGTTATGAACACTGCTGAGATGATTAGACAAAACCACCTCCCTCCACTAACTCTATGTAACCTACCCACTGACTCTGAAAAGCAGCCAACTTATTAAAAGGATTGTCCTACTCCAGCCACACTCTCTTCTTCTCCACCCATTGGGAAGCAGATTCAAGAGTGTGAGATCATAGACCACAAAATTCAGTTTCCTTTGCTCTATTCTAACTGATCTCCCTCTGTAACTGTGAGCTATACTCTGTTTTTAGTGTTGTACTGTATATGGAGTGATGAGCTGGATTGCAAGCAAAACAAATTTTTATCTCAGCACGTGGCAATAATCTTGAACTTGAACTGTGTTAAGAATTTATCACATGCAAGAAATCTGAATATGTGACGTTGGAAGAAAGGTGATGGTTAGCAAAGGTGAATTGGTTGAATGGACCTGTCATAAACTGAGTGAATGATGGGAAAGGTTGGAAAGGCTAAACTACCTACTCCTGCTCCTGAATAAGGACTTTGAATGTTCTCCAGCCTTTATATTTATTTTCAGCCCCTGTTTTACTTATCTTAACTGTCTCTGCCTCTGGTGTCTTAAAATTTGGAGAAAAATCTGTTGAATTCTTTTCTATCCAAGTAAAATAATTGCCTCCAATTTTTTTTTCCTGTCATGAAATCAATTAGCTAAAATTTTCTATGTTCTGTCAATCCATTATGGTCTCTTTGCTACTGTTTAATTCCATCTACTCTTCTTAATGCCATCAGCCATCATGCCATCAGCTAAACATATTGTAAAAAAGAGAAACACACCACGATTAGTGTACCAGTTAGCACAACGCTGTTACAGCACCAGTGATCAGGACTTGGGTTCGAATCCCATGCTGTCTGTAAGGAATTTGTATGCTCTCCCCATGTCTGTGTGGGTTTTCCCAGATGATCCTGTTTTCTCCCACCATTCAAAATGTACTGGGGGTTGTAGGTTAATTGGGTGTAAATGGGCATCACAGGCTTGTGGGCTGAAATGGCCTGTTACCATGCTGTATATCTACAATTTTAAATCTGAAATTTAAATTTAACAACTGCAGATGCTGGAATCTTAAGTGAACAAAAAAAAGCTGGAGGGATTCAGTGGGACAGGATGGAAATGATCAGTCAACATTTTGAGTTAGGACCCTTTATTGAGACCAAATCTATTTTGATAATGACAATCCATGATATTAATAACACTGGATTCTCTCGCCAAATCACAGCCTGCCCAATTATGCCTCCTTTCCCCACCACTCAGATTTTGCATACTGCAGAATATCATGGGTTTGAAAACAATAACTGTATTTATAGTAAAACGCTCTCAGATGACATTATTTTACTACATAGAAGGAGATCATTTAGTCTCGCTGGCTTACAGAGCAAATCTTCAGCCCTATTCATCCACATATTTCCCTGTAATCTATGCTCTTCCACATGCTTTCCCCATCCCCACCCCATCCCCACTTAGGATCAACAACAAAATTTATCATAAAAAATACATTGAGAGTGATTGTCAAAAGTTTGGTCAAAGAAGTGGGGTTTTAAGGAAATGGAAAGCTAATTATTGGGCAGAATTCCAGGGCTTGTGTCCTTGGTAAGAGAAGGCACAGTTGCCAGTAGAAGATGATAAAGAAGATAGGGTTGAAGGAGCAAATTTCTTGGAAGACTATAAAGCTAGAGGTGATAACTTGGAAAGGTAGAGAGGTGAAAGCTGGAGAAATATGGTGGGGGGGGGAAGAGAAGAGATGAGAATCAAGAGATTAAATACATTGTGGTCAATGCAAGTCAACAAAGCATAAGGCTGACAAGTAAATGAAACAGTGTGATTTAGAATGCAGGCTGCAATGTTTTGGAGGGCCACAGTTTAGAAAGCAAAGAACCACATTGGCAAGGAGTGTATTGCTACTCAGTCAAGATCACAGACTACAAGGATAATGTTGAGGGATTGAGCAGAGGATGAGTGGAGGCATAGCTACAATTAGGCAATATTAAGAGGTGAAGTTGAGATTCTTAGAGAGGACATGGACAGGTGGTCCAAATTAAGCTCAGTTTAAAAATAATCTTATAAACTGAGAGCTATGCATTCAGTGCAATCTGTCAAGTCCCCGGAATCCTCTCTGCGACGATTATCATGGATGAGCAACACCATCTAAGATTCCTTTGAATATAGGTCTGTGGTCCATGAACTTACACCAAACCAATAATGCAAAGTCACAAACAGTGACAGAATTAATCAGGACCAAATTAATGGACGTAGCTCATCATCTCCGTCTTAATTTTGTACTTTTTCATCATTACACCATCATTCAATTCCAAGAATAGATACTTGGATTTCACCGCCAAATTTGATTTGTAGTCTTTGGATTAAGATCCTCTCACTTAATTCGTTAAGTGACCAGGTTTGCTACCCATCAGGCAAGGTCATTAATCAACCCCCTGATGAGCACAAGATGAGGCTCTCTGTGATATTATTTGACTCTGCAGCCAGCATATGTTCTTTGCTCAATTTCTTTGGGATTTTTTTGTGTATGAACTGACCACTGTGCTTCTCACGTTAAGCAGTAACTAAATTTTAAAAATTGGTGGTAAAATGTTTTAACAGAGTCCAAGGTTGCAAACGACATTTTTTTTGGACAGCGAGTTTCAGGAGTTTATTTGACTGCTGGACAATCCTCGTCCAAAGACAACGTGCGAGTCAGCACAAAGTACATTTGTGTCCTTTGCAAACTGATGCATCCCTAGCCGGTATTCCAACCTTCATTCACACCACCAAAGGGATTGGGATTAAACTTGGAACCTTCCAGGACCACAACCCACATCATGATACAGACTTCAGGAGTACTAGTCATGGTCGAATTCCTTCATTAACATCATGCCCATTTTCTGCAGGTAAGAGCAAGCTTAACATAGCCACTGCCAAAAGTACGCATCAATGCAGCAAGATTGATGGCTTACTTACCTAGATCAATTCCACAGACTACAGCAGCGGCGATGAGGGAGCCGGCAGAAGCTCCAAACACTCTCGGAGCTCTAAGAACAAGCTCGGGAATGTTTTCCAACAAGCACACCGCTGCGCCGATGTGATAAGTCACCAGGAACCCACTGCCAGAAAAAGACAGTGCCGGGGGTGGAATCCCGCTATTCTCCGGCACCCGATTCTCCATCTCACATCCGATTCTTTCGTTATCTTCTGAGCCGCCGGCCTCACCCAGTCCACCTCCTCTTTGCAGGCGGACCTCCACACGCTGGTTTCCTTGGACCTCAAGAATGGAGTGCACCCTTGGTGCACAACTTCCTGGGTCCCCAGCCCTCCCTCCTTTGCCCCACAGTTTGAACCCCTCTATCTCCTCTTCCTGAAACACATCCATTGATTGAAAGAACTCTCGAATTCCCTCTCCCTTAGCCAGTACTCCAGAGGACTTTTCTTTGCCTTGTACAGAAGCTGAAGTCCATCCTTGATGTTGTACTCCTGGGAATCCCTTTCCCATTCGCGTGGACGCTGAAATCCCCTCTGCCTGAATTAGTACTCCTGCAGTGCCTTCTTCCCGCTGCAGAGACCCCCAAATGTCCTCTTGATCCCTCGTTCCAGAAAACCTGCCTCTCCATTGTTCATTCAACCCAACACTCTCATCCTGCTCTACCACACCCAGATGCCCCTCGTCCCAAAGATTGGGAGCTTCAACTCCTCTTGATTTAAGACATGTTTCCAGGTGTTCTCTTTGCCCAAACTCAACGCCCCGAGTCCTCTCTTCTTGTTCTCCGGACGTAGATAACATTCTGTTCACTTTTTCCCCCTTATTTTCCTTGGACAACTCCTTGATGGAGCAAATTGTTTGACGTTGCCAAACACAACCCTTTGTCCTGCTTTTCCACACTTCCTTCCCTCAATTGAATTTCCTCGACTGTTTCTGCATCCCCGTCAAAACTTCTCTCCTCCTCCACGCACTGCTTCTCCTTCGCTATTTGTTGCGGTTTGATGTCGCGGTTTCACTCGACAGAGGGAGCGCCGAGCTGTCATCTCAATACAGCCTCGTCCCTCTTTCAGACTTAGCTCTTAGGGTCTGGGGTTTGTGGGTGACTGCGGGTTCTTTTGCTCTCTCTTCGCCCCGCAAAGGGACCAGGGAAGCATTGGCGTCACCGGGAGGGGTCACTGAGGGTGCGGGGGGGGGGGGGGGGTCGCTGAGGGTGCGGGGGGTCGCCACCGGGTGAAACCATCAGAGGGGCTGACACCAAAATTTTTGTGCAGTGTTTCAGCAGAAATTTATTATTTTTTAATAAAAATATCCCTGAAGTTAGTTATAACAACAAAAACATTTTTCTTAATCCCAAATAGCATGTATCAATACACCGACAAGGCTAAAACTCTATACTAATTCACTTTTTGAACTTTCTAATGCACTCCCATTATTACCCAATTACAATGTTGCTTGGAATCAAATTTTGTCTGCACCAAGACAAGTGCTATTGCTTTCGTGGCTGCTTGTGTATAATATTGTAATTTAAAGGTGTAATTTTAATTTTGCTAGTTGTTTACCTCACTACTATTGCCATTACATTCTGTGATTTACGGGCATTAAAATTCACGAGTAACATTGGTACAAAAAGATTCCGAAGGGTTCTGTTGGTCTAGTACGGGAGGAGGTCCGTGGAGGGCGGGGGTGGGTTATACCATGAGTTACCGCCCTGGGTGACACCTCGTGATGCCACTGAGATCAGGAACTTGAGTTCCAAGGGGTACTTTGGGTGTTTGCACGTTGAGCGGGGGTGGGCTGTTGAATTGCCTGGGTATGTATCGTGAGGAGATGAATGTTCTCGGGCTGCACTGTGCGGAGATTTGGGGGTGGCCAGGTTGTGTTCAGAGGGGTTTCCGGGATCTGCGAGAATTTTAGTTGCAATGTTAAGGTATGTAGTCACTGAGTCCCACAGTGTGATTTTTTCTCGTTGCTTGTTCAGTTGATTGAAGGCACTTTGTGGGTAATAGTCCACTGTACTGTGTGAAGTTTTGGGGTGTCTCAGGGATGTGCGGGTTTGAGGTGTCCACCTTACTAGCATAGGGCTTGAGAGTGCCTGCCGTTGGCACAACGTGAGATTTTGGTGGATTTAATTTAGAACATAGAACATTACAGTACAGGCACTTTGGCCCTCAATGTGGTGTCGACCTATATATTCCTACCAAAAAAAATACTAAACCTTTTCTACCAAGTAACTGTGATAGTAGATTTTATCACCAATGTGTATATATGTACAGATTGTAGTGTAGGATGACTGTGATTGGCTGGTCTTAAAGGATTGCTCCTAGCCAGACTGGTCGACCTACATGTGATATGCTCCATTCTTTTAGTTAATAAAAGCCTTGGTTTGGATCAACAAGTCTTTGGTTCTTTTGACGCACACTACAGTAGCCCTCTATTTTTCTTTTCTCCATATGCCTCTTTAAATGCCCATAATGTTTCAGCCTCCACCACTGCCTCAGTGTAAAAATTTATCTCTGATGCCTCCCCTAAATTTTCCTCCCTTCACTTTGTACATATGCCCTCTGGTGTTTACTATTCCTGCCCTGGGAAAGAGGTATTGGCTGTCCACCTTATTGATGCCTCACAGACCTCCACTAATTCTCTCATCCTTCTTCAGTCCAAAGAGAAAAGTCCCAGCTCTGCTATTTTCCAATCCGGGCAATATCCTAGTAAATCTCCTCTGCACCCTCTCCATAGCTTTCACATCCTTCCTACAATGAGGTGACCAGAACTTAAGTGTCGTCTTACCAGAGAGTTGCCACACGACTTCTCGACTCTTTGACTCATTCCCCTTTTAACAAAGCCCAGCATCCCATAGGGCTTCTTAACTTTCCTGTCAACCTGCGCAGCAACCTTGAGAGAGGTATGGATTTGGACCCCAAGGACACTCTGTTCCTCAGTTAAATGTCCAACCATTAACCCTGTACGCAGCCTTCAGGTTTGACTTTCCAAAATATATCACCTCATACTTATCCAGATTGAACTCCATCTGCCACTTTTCTGCCCAATTCCATCATGTCTATATCCTTTTGTATTTTGCGTCAAACTTCAGCACTATCCCCAACTCCACTGACATTCGTATCACCTGCAAACTTACTTGTGCATCCTTCTTTTTCTTCATCCAGGTCATTTATAAAAATTACAAAGACTAGATCTCCAAAATGTAGACTGCAGCATGTTCAACTGTAATCAGTTTCAGGTGTTTGTGGGTATTTGAGGGTTCCTCAAGCTCTAGTGTGAGGTTTGTGGGGTTAAATTTTGGAAGGCTCCGAAGTTATACACTCAAGTCAGTGGGCCATACAATTTGGAGTTTTGGGATGTCAGGCAACTGCAGGTTGTACAGTGTGTGGCATTGAAATAACTGTGGTTCAGTGGAGGTTTAGGGTGTTGGGTGCCTATAGGTTCTTGGTTGGAAGAGTTTGCATTGCTTGTACTGTATAAAGGGGAATGCTGTGGTGATGACATTTTGCTTGTTGGGAATGTCAGAATGCCTGAGTTACACAGTTTGAACATTAAGATATCTACTTTCACAGACTGGAGCAAAAAACAGAAATGCCGGAGAAACTCAGCTGGTCTCGTAGCGTCCATAAGAGGTAAAAATATATTTTACTGGCTTTCAGGCCTGAGCCCTTCTTCAAGGTATAAGCAAAAAGCAGGCAGGTGTCTGAATTAAAGACAGGAGAGGAAGGGGGACGATGGGATGGGGAAGAGTCCAGACCACAGACAAATGGTGTTACTTAGATATGATAAGAGGAAAGGTGAGAATTGATTTTAGTTCTGTGAAAGGAGACAGAGGGAAAGGGGTGAGAGGGGGGAAGAATTCTCTTTGCTAGCCTTTCCAATAGACCCAGCTTTGAAATCAATGTATGGAATTTTCATAATTACTCTGTGACTATCTAATTAATATAACAAAAATGGTTCAAAGTAGGTTAATGTTTAATGATATGATAAGACTTCATTACAGTCAAACAACCTCTCTGGGCCTGGAAATATAATTTCACAAATTCCTTCAGAATTGGAGCTTCAGTATTGGTAATTTAAATTTAAATTAAATGGTCAAATTTATCACTTTTTTAATTAGTGGAGACAAGGGCATAGTCCTGAAGAATTCATATGGTGTATTCAATGGCATTGAAAACTAGAGAGACAAGAGGAAGATTTGGGGGAGGGGGGTAGGGTGTGTAATGGAAATTGAAAAAGTCGATGTTAATGCCATTTGGTTAGAGGGTGCCCAGTCAGAAGTTGAGATGTTGTACTTCCTGTTTGTGGTAGTCTCAGTCTGGCAGTGCATGATACCATGGACAGACACGTCAGCATGGGAATGGGACAGGGAATTGAAATGGGTGGCCACTGAGAGATCCATGCATTTGCGGCCGACAGAGCTGAGATGCTCAACAAAGCAATCTCCCAGTCTGCGTCGTCTCTCTGATGTAGAGGAGACCATAATAGGAGCACCAGATGCATTGGGCATTGGGAGGTTGCCGTATCTATCAATCGTAATTTGTGGAGTTTAGAGATGTCTGTGATTGCTCAATTGAGTTTAGATCTCTGTTCTTGCTCTGTCCATAAAATAACACAGGACAATGAAGATTTCCAAAAAGTTTGCTTCCTGAAAAAAATTGGGGATTATTGTAGACAATTTCAAGCTGAACACAAAGAAAATGTCAGATTTGCTGTATCTGCAGCAAGTTGGAGAAAAGTTCAATTACTTTGATTGAATTTAGTATGTTTAATTGCATAATGATGCTGACACATTGCATTAGATCCACTGACCTAAAAATGTTCTACCGCTGATTTTCGTTTGTACTCAGCATCTAATGCCTCTCGAGACAGTGTCTGACAATAATTGCCCAGCATTGATGGATTGCAGTTGCCCCAATACTGCTTTTCCATGGTCACAATGTCCTAGTTTGTCACTGACTGCACCAAGATCAGCAGGGAAGAAGTCCAAGTGCAAATGCACAAAATGAATTTTCAATGGCATGTTGGTTTCATGGTTTTGTCTGCTTGAAGTAGACTTAAAATATGACAGGAAATCACAAAAAAACAGTTATATCTAAAAACAAAAAGGTATGTGATAGGAAAATTTTAAGGCAATCTTCAAGATCAGAAGCCCAAAATCCATAAAATATGTGCAAAAATGTTCAGGAAGCAAAATCTTCATTGCTCAGTGTAAGCTATCTTTTGTCTAAGTGGTATAACCACCGCCAGTGGGCTGATATCGCCTCAAACCGTGCATCTTGGCGCCTCACAGTTCGGCAGGCAGCAACCTCCTTTGAAGAAGACCCCAGAGCCCACCTCATTGACAAAAGACAAAGGAGGAAAAACCCAACACCCAACCCCAACCCACCAATTTTCCGCTGCAACCGTGTCTGCCTGTCCCACATCGGACTTATCAGCCACAAACGAGCCTGCAGCTGACGTGGACATTTACCCCTCGATAAATCTTCGTCTGCGAAGCCAAGCCAAAGAGAGAAAGATTTGTTGCTGAACCACTGAGGGGCACTACTTAGCTTCAAACTTTTCAACCACAATTCATGTTCTCTCCAAACTGGAACTTTAAAAGTAAAAGCAGGTTGGCGATGCTCATGAATTCAACAAAGAATGAAAATCAGTGGGTAGCAACTGTGAACTTTGGCAATGTCCATCTAATTATTGACGTCTATAACGTTATCTGCTGACATTCACTTTGATGCTTAATAGTGTGCCCTGCATTAAGGTAAATTTAGTATTTCAAAGGGATTTTTTTTATTTTAGCAATAGGTAAGTTAGCTAAGGCACTGGAAGATCACAAGTATTAGTTCTTGGATTGTTCTAGGCCTAATATTTTGTAATGAGAAAGAGTTCATTGATCTGAAAGTTAAGAGAGCCTTCAGGGAACAGTGAGTGGTCACAAAATGGAAAATAATTCAAAATTACAGCAATTTGAAACTTGGGTCTTAATCTCAGTGAGATGAATTGGCTATTGTAAATCGAGAAACTACCTGTATATTATAAGATAACACTGTAAATAAGTGAGCTGCTGCAGGGATTCATGACTGGAGCCCCCAGCTGTCTTCAAGCAATATCAGTGCTTTGGACAAGGGGATTAAAGGTAATTATTTCAAATTTGCTGATTATACAAAGCTAGGTGGCAGTGTGGACTGTGAGGGGAATGCGAACTGGCTTTAAGGGAGCTTGGATAAGTTAACTCAGTTGTTTTCAAACTTTTTCTTTTCTCATTCCACTTTAAGTAATCCCTATCCCATAGGTCCTCTGTGATTAGTAAGGGATTACTTAAGGTGGTATGCGAGTGGGGAAAAAAGGTTGAGAACCACTGCTCTAGACTCAATTGTTACTGAAATATTTAGCTTGAGAAAAATTGTCATTGGCCCATTTCCTTTGGAGTTATGAAACAGTGAACATAAGGAGTCATCTAGGTATGATTAAAACAGTGGTTTTCAAACTTTTTCTTTCCACTCACATACCACCTTAAGTAATCATAGAGCACCTATGGCATAGGGATTACTTAAGGTGGTATGTGAGTGGAAAGAAAAAAGTTTGAAAACCACTGAGTTAACTGATTAGATAAGGATATAGTTGTTGAAAAATTCTGAAATCAAGTTCATGTTTATTATCACATGTAATGAGGTACAGTGAAAAGGTTTGTTTTGTGAACAAGGCAGAATGTAGAGCTACAGAGAAATTGAAAGGTGTTGGTGCTCAGAAAGTATTCTCATACACAAAGTTCATAGCACAGCAAACAATTAGAACGATACACTGGTCTTCACTGTAAGATTTAAATTCTTGAGGCAGAGATTTTTTTCCAAAACAAAATAGGGCCCAGGGGACATTATGTATATGTGTAGTCTCCTCCAGGAAAAACAAGGACTGGTTTGACGAAAACAGCCAGGAAATCCAGGAGCTGCTGGCAAAGAAGCGAGCTGCCCATCAGGCTCACCTTACAAAGCCGTCCTGTCCAGAGAAGAAACAAGCCTTCCGTCGCGCATGCAGCCATCTTCAGCGCAAACTCTGGGAGATCCAAAATGAGTGGTGGACTAACCTCGCCAAACGAACCCAGCTCAGCGCGGACATTGGCGACTTCAGGGGTTTCTACGAGGCTCTAAAGGCTGTGTACGGCCCCTCACCCCAAGTCCAAAGCCCGCTGCGCAGCTCAGATGGCAAAGTCCTCCTCAGCGACAAGATCTCCATCCTCAACCGATGGTCAGAACACTTCCAATCTCTTTTCAGTGCCAACCGCTCAGTCCAAGATTCCGCCCTGCTCCAGCTCCCTCAACAGCCCCTAAGGCTAGAGCTGGATGAGGTCCTCACCCTGGATGAGACATATAAGGCAATCGAACAACTGAAAAGTGGCAAAGCAGCAGGTATGGATGGAATCCCCCCAGAGGTCTGGAAGGCTGGCGGCAAAACTCTGCATGCCAAACTGCATGAGTTTTTCAAGCTTTGTTGGGACCAAGGAAAACTGCCTCTGGATCTTCGTGATGCCACCATCATCACCCTGTACAAAAACAAAGGCGAGAAATCAGACTGCTCAAACTACAGGGGAATCACGCTGCTCTCCATTGCAGGCAAAATCTTCGCTAGGATTCTCCTAAATAGAATAATACCTAGTGTCGCCGAGAATATTCTCCCAGAATCACAGTGCGGCTTTCACGCAAACAGAGGAACTACTGACGTGGTCTTTGCCCTCAGACAGCTCCAAGAAAAGTGCAGAGAACAAAACAAAGGACTCTACATCACCTTTGTTGACCTCACCAAAGCCTTCGACACCGTGAGCAGGAAAGGGCTTTGGCAAATACTAGAGCGCATCGGATGTCCCCCAAAGTTCCTCAACATGATTATCCAACTGCACGAAAACCAACAAGGTCGGGTCAGATACAGCAATGAGCTCTCTGAACCCTTCTCCATTAACAATGGCGTGAAGCAAGGCTGTGTTCTCGCACCAACCTTCTTTTCAATCTTCTTCAGCATGATGCTGAACCAAGCCATGAAAGACCCCAACAATGAAGACGCTGTTTACATCCGGTACCGCACGGATGGCAGTCTCTTCAATCTGAGGTGCCTGCAAGCTCACACCAAGACACAAGAGAAACTTGTCCGTGAACTACTCTTTGCAGACGATGCCGCTTTAGTTGCCCATTCAGAGCCAGCTCTTCAGCGCTTGACGTCCTGCTTTGCGTAAACTGCCAAAATGTTTGGCCTGGAAGTCAGCCTGAAGAAAACTGAGGTCCTCCATCAGCCAGCTCCCCACCATGACTACCAGCCCCCCCACATCTCCATCGGGCACACAAAACTCAAAACGGTCAACCAGTTTACCTATCTCGGCTGCACCATTTCATCAGATGCAAGGATCGACAATGAGATAGACAACAGACTCGCCAAGGCAAATAGCGCCTTTGGAAGACTACACAGAGTCTGGAAAAACAACCAACTGAAAAACCTCACAAAGATAAGCGTATACAGAGACGTTGTCATACCCACACTCCTGTTCGGCTCCGAATCATGGGTCCTCTACCGGCATCACCTACGGCTCCTAGAACGCTTCCACCAGCGTTGTCTCCGCTCCATCCTCAACATCCATTGGAGCGCTTTCATCCCTAACGTCGAAGTACTCAAGATGGCAGAGGTCGACAGCATCGAGTCCACGCTGCTGAAGATCCAGCTGCGCTGGGTGGGTCACGTCTCCAGAATGGAGGACCATCGCCTTCCCAAGATCGTGTTATATGGCGAGCTCTCCACTGGCCACCGTGACAGAGGTGCACCAAAGAAAAGGTACAAGGACTGCCTAAAGAAATCTCTTGGTGCCTGCCACATTGACCACCGCCAGTGGGCTGATATCGCCTCAAACCGTGCATCTTGGCACCTCACAGTTTGGCGGGCAGCAACCTCCTTTGAAGAAGACCGCAGAGCCCACCTCACTGACAAAAGGCAAAGGAGGAAAAACCCAACACCCAACCCCAACCAACCAATTTTCCCCTGCAGCCGCTGCAACCGTGTCTGCCTGTCCTGCATCAGACTTGTCAGCCACAAACGAGCCTACAGCTGACGTGGACTTTTACCCCCTCCATAAATCTTCGTCCGCGAAGCCAAGCCAAAGAAAAGAGTCTCCCCACTAAAGGAATGGGATACTGAAGGAATGGGATACTGAAGGGATGGGATACTGAAGGGATGGGATACTGAAGGGATGGGATACTGAAGGGATGGGATACTGAAGGGATGGGATACTGAAGGGATGGGATACTGAAGGGATGGGATACTGAAGGGATGGGATACTGAAGGGATGGGATACTGAAGGGATGGGATACTGAAGGGATGGGATACTGAAGGGATGGGATACTGAAGGGATGGGATACTGAAGGGATGGGATACTGAAGGGATGGGATACTGAAGGGATGGGATACTGAAGGGATGGGATACTGAAGGGATGGGATACTGAAGGGATGGGATACTGAAGGGATGGGATACTGAAGGGATGGGATACTGAAGGGATGGGATACTGAAGGGATGGGATACTGAAGGGATGGGATACTGAAGGGATGGGATACTGAAGGGATGGGATACTGAAGGGATGGGATACTGAAGGGATGGGATACTGAAGGGATGGGATACTGAAGGGATGGGATACTGAAGGGATGGGATACTGAAGGGATGGGATACTGAAGGGATGGGATACTGAAGGGATGGGATACTGAAGGGATGGGATACTGAAGGGATGGGATACTGAAGGGATGGGATACTGAAGGGATGGGATACTGAAGGGATGGGATACTGAAGGGATGGGATACTGAAGGGATGGGATACTGAAGGGATGGGATACTGAAGGGATGGGATACTGAAGGGATGGGATACTGAAGGGATGGGATACTGAAGGGATGGGATACTGAAGGGATGGGATACTGAAGGGATGGGATACCTACTGATAGATGTGCTGCAAAATTTCATCAATTACTGGGTTGAGTGGTTTGACACTGGCATTTTTAGTCTCAGAAGTATAGATGAATAAGATTTATTCATCAGATTCTTATGAGGATTGACAGGGTGGATGAGGAGTTGCCCATTGCAAGAGTATCCAGAACCAGGGCTCATAGTCTCAAAATAAGGGATTGACCATTTTGAACTCTATTTAGTGTCACCCTCTGTTCACTCTTCCAGATCATTTATGTATATTGTGAACAGTTTTGAGCCCAGCACTGACCTCTGTGGCACCCCACTCGTTGCTGATTGCCAACCAGAAAAACACCCCTGTATCCACACTCTCTGCTTTCTATTGGTTAATCAATCCTCTATCCATGCTAATACATCACCCCAACTCCATGCATCCTTATTTTATGAGTGTCTTTGATGTGGAACCTTATCAAATATGTTCTGAAAATCCAGATAGTGTCCACCTGCTTAGATCTGGCAGATAAATCTTTGGTTATAATAGGAGTTCTGTTACTATCAAGAAGCCAGAATTGAGAAATGGGGATAACTTTGGAATGTTGTTGGGTTACCTCCGGTTAAACAGTGTCTTAAATTAAATAGTTTCACATTTGTTTTCAATCACACAATGGTCTCATCTTTCCTTTATTCATAGCAATCACCAGCTTTTTGAACATCCAAGGTTTCAGTGCTTTCCATTTCTGAGCTCTGCATCAGACTCAGAGTTAATTGCTGCAGCATTGACATTCATGCTTTAAGCTTGGAAATGTCCTTCCATCTCTCTTTCCACTAATACACCCTGAAAATTTACCACCTTCATTAACCTTTTGGCCATCAACCCTTTGCCTTTTATGGGTTAATGTAAAATTATTTGCAAAATACTCTCAATGGAACAATTTGCCTCATCGCTAAATACTTGAAAGAATATGATTTCCAAAAGAAATTTAATACATTTAGTTTTAAACTTTAGAGACACAAGATACTGGAATCTGGAACAGAAAATTCAAACTGCTGGAGGATCTCAGCGGTTCAAGCAACATCAGTGGAGGTGGATGGATGTTTGATGGTTTGGATTGAGGCAATATATCAGGACTAGTTTTAAATTTCTCCCCTCCACCCTCTCCAAAAATCTCAATAGCCTTTATTGGATTTACTGTTCCACAAATGTGCAAATGTTTGCCCAAGTACTGATTATTTATGCTTGATCATTGTTAGCCTGTGAATCTCAGACTTGAAGGCCTTGTACTCAAGTGTAATTTTCTAAATACTTTCCAGCAACATTAAGGGTGAAAGCAACCCAGCTGCCTTGGGCACCATCTCATTTTTTTTAAAATCATGTACACAATGTGGAGACTGAAAGCAAAATTAGATTTATTGATGATGCCTACTCACCTTTGGGAAGGTGGTGCAAGACTCAACCATTGCACTCAAACTGATGAAAAAGTTCTCACAACATTGGCTAGCAAGTTCAAGATTTAGATGCCCCAACAATGAAGGGAAAATGGTTTATTACCATCCTAATAGTGTACGACTTCAAAATAGTAGAGATCATGGAATTGAGCAGTGCTGTGAAAAAAAATCAGTGATTGCTTTCGTGTGCATTTAATGGATGGTAGGGGCTGCAGCAAGAATGCCCTAGTGCTGAAGACAAAGGATCGGCTGTCAATTAAGCAGGCTGCTTTGCCCATATTGTTGTTGAGCTTTTTGAGAGCAAGCAGGAATTGCATTAATCCAGACAAGTGAAAAATAATATTTTGTACTTGTGGATGATGGAAAAGCTTTACAGAGTCAGTTGTAGCAGAACATCTGGTCTTTGACTTGACCTCCTTAATCTTGTGACTCAAAATTTACATACTGGCTCAGTTAAATTTCTTGTCCCTTAATCACCAACAACCCCTTCCCCACCCCATCAAGATCTTGATCATGGTGAACTCAGCAATGATAATGCTATTACATGCCAAGGGAAAGTTCTTAAACTCTTCTAAGAGCAAGATGTTGCTTGGCATTTGTGTGGCTCAAATAGTTTTTGGCACTTACCAACAAATGCCTGCTTGGTTTCTGTGTCTTGTTGCACATGGGAATGGGTTCATTGAATCATACTTATTTTTTCAAAAATAAGCTTTATTCACTATATAATGTTTACAAAAGGAAAACCATTCAATCTGTCCCCACCCATATCCATACACTGCCTTATTACATTCAATTCCATTTCCACCACTGTGGCACCTTTTCGCTTCTTACCCCCTCCCCCCCAACCCGTCACCCACTTCATTGTTTGAGAGACTTTCCCTCAGACTCAGCCCCTCAATGCCCAGTAATGGGAGGACTCTAGACTGTGGACTTTCCACTCAGTCCCCTCGCATTGAGGCTGCACCAAACTTCAGTGGGTCTCTCAGCACGTACTACTGCAGCTGGGAATGTGCCAGTTGGCAGCATTCTCACACCGACATCTCCATGTGCTGAAAGACCAACAGGTTTTGGCCAGACCAAAGTGTATCTTTCACTGAGTTGATGGTCTTCCAGCAGTTCTTGATGTCTGATTTGTCTGATTCTATGTGCATCTCTGGGAGCAGCCCAAAGATCAGTGAGTCCTCTGTCACGCTGCTGCTGGGGATGAACTGTGACAAGGACCCTTGCATCCTTCTCCGCACACTCTTAGCGAATGTACATTCAGCAAAAAGGTGGCTAATTCTTTCCAGTCATTTTGAGGACAACATGTGTGGTGAGTGATATTCCAGTTGTACAGGAATGATCTGACTGGGAGGGCTCCTCTCACTACCAGCCAGGCCAAGTCCTGGAGCTTGTTTGTGAGCCCTGGCAATCAAAGAGGCATTCCAGCAGACCTTATGGAAGGTCTGCTCAAGGAACCACCCTACCTGATCTATGCTGACTGTAAAATCTATCCACCTATCTACATTCTCATCCCAGTTATATGAGTGGTATCGTTAACACAATGCTATTACAGAGCACCAGCAACCAGGGTTCGCTTCATTCTCCCTGTGACCTTCATGAGTTTGCTCCAGGTGCTCCAGTTTCCTCTCACCCTCCAAACACGTATTGGGGATGATAGGTTCAGATTTAGATTTTAGATTTATTGTCAGAGTACTTATATGCATCACAAACAACCCTGAGATTGCTTTTTCCTGCAGGCATGGCAGAATTACCACTAATTGGTAGTGCAAAAATAAACTGTACACAGTGTAAACGTGTAAACAAATAAAAGAACTGAAACAAATAATGAATGTAAACAAACTGTGCAAAACAGAGAACAAAACAAAATCAATAAAGTGCAAAAGTGAGAGACTTTTAATGAGTCCCTGATTGAATTTGTCGTTGAGGAGTCTGATGGTAGAGGGATAGCAGCTGTTCCTGGAACTGGTGGTGTAAGTCTTGTGGCATCTATACCTCTTTCCTGATGGCAGCAGTGAGAACAGAGTGTGTGCTGGGTAATGTGGGTCTTTGATGATTGCTGCTGCCCTCCATCAGCAGCGTTCCCTGTAGATGTACTCAATAGTAGGGAGGGTTTTGCCTGTGATGTCCTAGGCTGTGTCCACTACCTTTAGGAGGGTTTTACGCTCAAGGGTATTCCCATACCAGACTGTGATGCAGCCGGTCAACACACTTTCCCCACACCTTCTGTAGAAATTTGCAAGGGTCTCTGGTGTCATACCAATCTTCCACAAACTCCTGAGGCAGTAGAGCCACTTTCTTCATAATGCCTTAGTGTATTGGGTCCAGGAAATATTCTCCAAGATATTGATTCCTAAGAACTTAAATTTGCTCACCCTCTCCATCTCTGATCTCCCAATGATCACTGGATTGTATACTTCTGGCTTTGCTTTCCTGAAGTCAACAATCATTGGATGGTTAATTGGATGTAATTGGGTAGCATGGGTTTCAATGACCAGATTCGGCTTCTACAGTGTTGCCAATAAATTTGAATTTAAATGTTCTTGTTTAACCCTAGGTTAATTAAGAAATACTTCATAAATTAAAAAAAGAATTGCGGTATGCCATTTCCTAATTTTAGATATTACAATTGGGCAATTAATATTCGGTATGTAATTTTCTGGACACAAGATTTGGATGATATTCAAGTCCATGATGGGTGAGTCTTGAGTGCAGGTTTGTGCAGGATTCTCATTGGGTTCTAGTTTAGGTGCTTCGTTCCCCTTTGCCCTCACTAAATTGAATAAACAAATGATGAATCCAATAATTAAACATTTAATACAAATATAGTTTCAATTTTATAAATTTTTTAGATTGAACAAATTTATCTTGTCCAGTCCTATTCTATCTAATTTTTTTTCTTCCAACCATCTAGAATTGATCAAGATTTTATTTTTATGGAAATACAAAGGGAATAGTATGTTTTTGTGATTGATTTATTTACGGTTAACTGTCTCATGTCTTTTGAGCAGTTGTCTAATAAATATAATATGCCTAGATCACATTTTTTCAGATATCTACAGATTAGGAACTTCTTAAATGTTACTTTATCTACTTTTCCGATACCTGATCAGACTGAAGTTATCAATAAAATTTTATATTTAAACCCATTTCAGAAGAGTTTAAAAGCAACAATTTATGATTTTATCTTGAAAATATGTCCAGTGATTTCTGAAAAAAAAAAAGGAACTGGAAAGAGAACTTCAAATACCTTTACCTATAGAAACGAGGGAGAAAACTCTCAAATTAGTTAGCATTAGTTAGCATGTACTCGACACTATTTGATACAGTTTAAGGTGGTTCATAGTGTAACAGATTTATGTTAATCTTTAATTTAGCGTTAAACTATATTTCTCATATATAAATGTCTTTGCAGATGTATTGTTTGTAAGTAAGTTTGGGTGGTTACAGGGGCACAAAGACAACACATTAGCATTTTAAGCATACATGGTTCTTTGAGATAGAAGACAGAAGCCAGTTTGAGATTAAAATGGATGCTGCTGAAGTTAGAGTCAGGAAGATGGAAAGGATTTATGATGGTTCTTGAGATATTGGAAATAATAGGTTAATACCTATTTCAAAAGCACTTGTATTAACACACAGCCATTTTAGTTCTGAGGAAAGCAGACTTCATGGAGACATTCGTATCGAAAGACCTTATGAGCTTCAAAGACAGAAATTATGTCACTTACCATGTGAGATGAGAAATGGGAGAAATATATTATCAAAATGAGAGACAAAGAGTTCAGTTCAGTTTGGAATTGACAGAAGTCAAAACCCTGTGACATACATGGGCTGAAACCTTGTGAAAGACAATGTTGATTTACAGTAAGCAGAATGGATGTTGTGTGTGTTATTCCTGAGAAAAGGGGAACACAGAATCATTGGCTTTTGAAATAAGGAAGACCACATTCGCTGTCTCTTTGGAAAAGAGGACAGATTTCTACTGGGTCTATTTTTGCATGGCCACTTCATTTAACCCTTGTCTGGGTTTGTGAATTCATCGTGGAAGAAAATAGCTACATTGTGAGTAAAGAGGCCTGAAGATATGATGTTTAAAAGTGCTTTATAATTATTTCTGAACTGAGAATTTAAGACCTTCAAGCAGGACTAAAATTATGCTGAACTTTTAAAGATTGACTGTTCAGAATGGGACTTTATTACACGCACACACACAACACACACACACACACCTATATTTGCAAATAGTGAGGTTAGAGTTAAGTAAGTCTAGAGGAATAAATGTTATGTTATTATCTTTGGCTTGGCTTCGCGGATGAAGATTTATGGAGGGGGTGAATGTCCACGTCAGCTGCAGGCTCGTTTGTGGCTGACAAGTCCAATGCGGGACAGGCAGACACGGTTGCAGCGGATGCAGGGGAAAATTGGTTGGTTGGGGTTGGGTGTTGGGTTTTTCCTCCTTTGCCTTTTGTCAGTGAGGTGGGCTCTGCGGTCTTCTTCAAAGGAGGTTGCTGCCCGCCGAACTGTGAGGCGTCAAGATGCACGGTTTGAGACGATATCAGCCCACTGGCGGTGGTCAATGTGGCAGGCATCAAGAGATTTCTTTAGGCAGTCCTTGTACCTTTTCTTTGGTGCACCTCTGTCACGGTGGCCAGTGGAGAGCTCGCCATTTAACACGATCTTGGGAAGGCGATGGTCCTCCATTCTGGAGACGTGACCCACCCAGCGCGTGGACTCGATGCTGTCGACCTCTGCCATCTCGAGTACTTCGACATTAGGGATGAAAGCGCTCCAATGAATGTTGAGGATGGAGCGGAGACAACGCTGGTGGAAGCGTTCTAGGAGCTGTAGGTGATGCCGGTAGATGACCCATGATTCGGAGCCGAACAGGAGTGTGGGTATGACAACGGCTCTGTATACGCTTATCTTTGTGAGGTTTTTCAGTTGGTTGTTTTTCCAGACTCTTGTGTAGTCTTCCAAAGGCGCTATTTGCCTTGGCGAGTCTGTTGTCTATCTTGTTGTCGATCCTTGCATCTGATGAAATGGTGCAGCCGAGATAGGTAAACTGGTTGACCATTTTGAGTTTTGTGTGCCCGATGGAGATGTGGGGGGGGCTGGTAGTCATGGTGAGGAGCTGGCTGATGGAGGACCTCAGTTTTCTTCAGGCTGACTTCCAGGCCAAACATTTTGGTAGTTTCCGCAAAACAGGACGTCAAGCGCTGAAGAGCTGGCTCTGAATGGGCAACTAAAGCGGCATCGTCTGCAAAGAGTAGTTCACGGACAAGTTTCTCTTGTGTCTTGGTGTGAGCTTGCAGGCGCCTCAGATTGAAGAGACTGCCATCCATGCGGTACCGGATGTAAACAGCGTCTTCATTGTTGAGGTCTTTCATGGCTTGGTTCAGCATCATGCTGAAGAAGATTGAAAAGAGGGTTGGTGCGAGAAAATAGTTTAATAAAAAAACTATTATTTTCCATTTATCATTGTCTGGTGAATTTTCCATTGCTGTTCCCCTGTTAATGCTAACAAACTCCTTTTAGTCCCAAAAATAATTAAAAGGTTGTTAGAATGTGACAATAGGGCCCATATGTCCAAGGACAAGCTAGCTTGTTTTTTTCTCTCATATAACCCCTATCTGTGACATATATGTTTTTGTCCTGCCTTTCCCTGAAAAATATTGAGAAGATATTTTTGATATTATTTCAGCAATTTTGCTCATTGACCAATAACCGCATCCTATTACTGCACTTTTTGGGTGATCAGTTTTGGACTCTGGCCACTTATCTGCTTCAGCTTGTCATGTGATTACATTTGTTAACCTTCGGTTAAATTTTAATAAAACATGGAGGCCATTTATTCAACATTTTTGTCTGATGTAAATTGATCCTTTCTGAATCTTTTTCCATTCTTTTTGTGTGTGAGTGTAGAGGAGCGGAATTGAGCACAAAATAATTGTTTAACTAATTGGTAGCCCCAATTTTGTTTTCGTTTTTTTTTTGTTTCTTGAAGGATATTTTTGTAATAAAATGTTATTCCTTTTCGTGTTTGGCCTTTAAGGAGGCTCAGGTTACATATATTGCTCAATGTCTGTATTTGTTTACGCTACCTGTTAATGCAATCCTGATCTCTTTGTATCATTCTTATGTTTATTAATCTGAAACATAAAAAAGAATGAAAAAGCTAAATATTCTTGTTTATTATGGTAGGCATCTGGAATGCACTGCCAAAGAAGGTAGAGGGAGCAGATACAATAGCAATACAGTAAAATCCCCATTATCCAATACCTATGGGCATCAAGGATGTTGGGCATGAAAATTTTCCAGTTGGCTGAGACTCACTCTTACAATACCTAACTAATACACCTGCATTAGGAATACACCATTTAAAAAACAAAAAACAGTGCTATATGTAAAGTATTTTTTTAAAATCGGTATTGTAGTATTTCATTACGTAAAGTTCACTTTAATCAATTAATTCCAGTAACTTTCAAGTTTAAATTCGAACCCCTCCTTGCTGGCTCTTTAACTGTGCCACAGCCATAATTAACCCCCTCCTCCAAGTTTACAGATAAAGACATTAATATACCCAATATAAATAAAAAATAAAGACGTGGCGGCACGCCATTAGGTAGGCGAACCAGCCCCGCATGTCACGCACGCGGCGGGGCAGCCAGCCAAAATGGCACCGTCGAGGGTTTCTTCCCGACCTCAGCACCAGGCTTAGAAGCCCGCATTCTGTGGCCCACGTGATGCCCTGGTGCCGTCAGGGCTAATGGCGCGGTTCTCAGCCAGGTCCGGGCTGGGAGCATAAGACCTCAATAATTCAGTTTTTGCTCACTGAACTCAACCCTTTTGGATGTGGAGTTATTCAGTAAGCAGAGTAGCCGTTGCTACATTGGTGACCCCGACAGGTTCAAACACCTTTGAACCCGATATGAACGACTCTTCAATCAACACTATAGCCATCAAGCTTCCTAACTTCTGGGTTCAGGAGCCTGAGACCTGGTTCAGCCACGCAGAGGCTCAGTTTCACCTCCGCCAAATTTAATCAGATACGACCAATTTTTAACATGTGGTCACCGTCAAACGAGTGCTGCACCTCGTTCTGCACCCTCCCGCGTAAGATAAGTATGGGACCATCAAATGGGTGCTCACCGGCTCCCTCGGCCTCTCCAGGTGCCAGCATGCCGCTCACATGCTGCATCTCGACGCCTTGGGGGACAGAACTCCAATCGCATTAATGGATGAGATGCTCGTGCTCATGGGCGATCACATCCCACTCTTCGAGCGCATCTTCCTTGACCATATACCCGCAGACATCCAGCCGTTACTGTCCCAGGAGAGCATTGACGATCCCAGGAAGATCGCTCAAAAAGCTCAGGAGCTATGGCTTGAACAATTCCCGGAGAGCTCAGCAGTCCAACTGGTGACAAACCCCGGGTATGACCACGCCAAGCCTTCCTCTAGCACTGTGGAGGTACACTTGGCCCCTGCAGGGACCTCAAAGAGCACAGCCAGAAGCAAACCATCCACTTCAGGCCTCTGCTTCTTCCACCAGCACTGGGGAACCAAGGCTTGGAAGTGCCATCAGCCCTGCTTGTTCCAGGGAAATGACCAGGCTGGCCGCTGTTGATGGCTGCGGCGGCTGGCCAAGAACACAGCCTTCTCTACCTGTGAGATGTAATCAGCGGCGGGGGCGTGGCAAGATGGCGTAAGAATCAGACGTGCCTTCCAGTCCTCTCCTGACTCTATCTTATTGTTTTGTCTAGAAATGCCCGTTAAAATTCTTTAAAACTTTAGATAATTTCAGTGCTGTTAATTTAACTTATGATGGTACAATTGGTGAAAAAGAGCAAAAAAAACGACAACAGATCATCAAAAAACTACATTTTCCAAAAGTTCAAGTTTTGGAGCCTACCTGCAGGAAAGACACCGGGACTCAGCGTGAAATGGATCCCAGGAGAGAGGTACAGTGTTCGGATGTAGAGCTCTATGTTACATCGGTAGAGCCCCCTAAAGAGGGCGCCAAACAGCCTTTAGAACAAAGAGTTACTCAAAGATATTTGTCAACTGTAGAGGTGGCGCTGCAAACTGCACCTCTTGAGATAGAAGAACCTATACAACTTGATGTACTGGGAGAACTTAATACATTATGGACTGGGGAAAACCCCGGCCAGCGTCCTCCAGTCACTGCTGGAGAGGCTGTGGCTGGGGTTTCCACACGCAGTCATACTACAAGGAAGGCAACCAGAATGAAGGAAGGAACAGAAGATCCTTTGGTTATGCAGAAGAAGCAGGAATTTGTTGAGCCAAAATCTCTTCCAATTGAAAAGATTTTTGTGAATCTTGAATCTAAATGATGTTATACAATGCAGGGATTATCCAAGATTATGACCGAACTTGGTACTAGGTTTAATACTCTGGTGAAAATACATTCTCAACAGATGGCTGAGTTTGAAGCTTTTAAGCTTGAAGTGAGAGATAAATTTAATTCGTGTGAAGAAGATATAGACGAAATACGGGATCAAGTTTTTGATGTGACCAAAATGGTCGAAGACTTACAAACTCAAAATAAAAATTTGGTGAAAAAGATTGATTATTTGGAAAACCAATCCAGACGGAACAATATAAAGATTATTGGTTTGCCGGAAGGTATGGAGGGACCAGACCCAAGAAAATTTTTTACTGAATGGATTCCGCAGGTGCTGGGTCAAGAACATTTCCCGGAAGGTATAATACTGGAACGTGCTCACAGAGCCTTGCGTAGAAGACCTATTTCAGGTCAAAGTCCAAGACCTGTTTTGGTTCGTTGCTTGAATTATTACGACAGAGAAATAATTTTACGAGTGGCTATTAGAAATGCACAACAGAGAAAATCACCCTTGATGATTCAAAATAATCGAGTTTTCTTCTATGCGGATTTGAATCAAGAAGTTATGTTCCAACGACGGGAATTCAATCCTGCTAAAGAGTTGTTGTGGAAGAAAGGTTACAAGGCAACCTTTAGATATCCAGCTGTTTTGAAGGTTTTTCAAGATGGTTACCAACCAAAGTTCTTTGATTCTCCAAAGGAAGCTATAGCATTTGCTCAAGAGCTGCCAATTACTCAGTTTCAACAGAGACATAGTCCGAGACAAGAGATGGAAAAAAAGAGCCGCGCTCCAAGAAATGGTTGTAATGGTGACTCGGCAGTTGGAGCTGATTAAAAGAAGAGTTGTCCTTTTTTTTTCTAATTTTTTTAAAAAAAAAGGGATATTAAATAATGATGATGCTAGTTTAAGATGAAGTGAGAGTTGGGGGAGAGAACTGGATAGGCACTATTTCCTGAAAGTCATCTGCTACGTGTGAGTTATCTCATACCCATTTTTTTTGGGAGTTACCGCATTGCGCGGTTTAGACGGGAGGGGGTATTTTTAACCTCCTACCCGTTTTTTTTCCTTTTTTTTTGTATTATTAAATTAAAGAGTGAAGGGGTTTTTTTTTGTTTAAATATTTTTAAAAAAAGCATAAGAAAGTATTTGATTGTTTAAAAAAACTAAAAATTGATGTGGTTTTTTTTGTAAAGTTTATTCAGTAGATAAGGAATATCTGAAATTTAAATGTGAATGGGATGGATAAGTTTTTTTTATTTTTTTTTATCTTTAAGGTGAAAGGAGTGGTAATTCTGTGTATATTATTTTGCTATTTTAGTTATAGAACAAAGGGAATAATGGTGAAAGTTATAAATTGAATTGTACAATTCTTAATGAGGCTTGAATTTTGTTTGTGGTTTATGCTCCATTTGTTGAAGATATAGATTTCGTTGTAGATGTGTTTTTATTATTTGGATATCTGAATTTTAACGTAATGATTGGGGATATTTAAATGTGGTATTGGAGCTTTTATTGGATAACTATTCAAGAGTAAAAGGGAAAAATGGTGGAAGAGTACTAAAATTGAATTGTACAATGCTTAATGAGGTTTGAATTTTGTTTTAAGATGGTGGTTTATGTGACTAATATGATGATAGATGTGAAGTTAGTTGATATTTGATAAAGGTTTATCTCTATAGAGAGATTTTTTTTCATCTTTTTTTCATGCTACAATTTTTTTTAAGAATTGATTATTGTTTAAGATTTTTTGATAGATAATGTTACTAACTTTACTAATTTTTTATATTAAGTTTGAGTTAAATATATGTTTCATCTTAACTCCGTTTGTTAAATATATGCATTTAAGTTTGATTTCAATGTTTTTTAAGTCTGATATCTTAGTATTAATTACTTTTCTTTTTGTTAGTATTTTAATCGGTTATGTTTTTGGTTTTTTTTTGTAAGTGGGTTTTTTTTCTCACATATATTATTAACTTTATTAATTCTTCACTCTTTATTTTGGGGGGAAGGAGGGGGTTGGACTAATTTGAGTTGGGTTATTAATGTGTAATAATTATTGGGCAGGGTACAGTTTATTTAGATTACTGATACTGTATTGTAATTTTATTATTTTATTCTTAATTTTTTTTAATGTAATCCTATATGTTATTCATGTTATAAAATCTTAAATAAAGTTTAAAAAAAAAAGATGTAATCAGCGGCAGACACTTCCTCGTTGACACTGGGGCCCAGATCAGCGTCATCCCAGCCACAGCCATCGAGTCCCGGATCCGGCCTCAAGGACCTCCACTCTGTGCAGCCATTTCGATGGAGTCTGAATGTATGGTAACAAGACCGTCCACTTCCAGCTCATCCAGCAAAAGGTCTCGTGGAAGTTCACCATTTCGTCCCTCCGAACCTCCATTCTGGGTGTCGACTTCCTCCTCGCCCATGGGCTCCTGGTCGACCCCTGAGATAGGCGACTTGTCGATGCCCGTACCTTCCAATCCATTTGCCTCAACGCCTCCCACAGAGCAGCTGCAGATGGCCTCTATCAGTGCACCCACGGACGCGTTCCAGTGCGCCCACGGACGCGTTCCAGTGCGCCCACGGACGCGTTCCAGTGCGCCCACGGACGCGTTCCAGTGCGCCCACGGACGCGTTTCAGTGCGCCCACGGACGCGTTCCAGTGTGCCCACGGACGCGTTCCAGTGCGCCCACGGACGCGTTCCAGTGCGCCCACGGACGCGTTCCAGTGCGCCCACGGACGCGTTCCAGTGCGCCCACGGACGCGTTCCAGTGCGCCCACGGACGCGTTCCAGTGCGCCCACGGACGTGTTCCCATCCCTCCACAAGCCACAGTTCTCCGCTGCCTCACCACGCCATGGGGTGTTTCATTATATCCCCACCCAAGGCCCGCCTGTCCACGCCAAGGCACACCGGCTCCCATTGGATAAGCTCCAGATAGCAAAAGAGGAGTTCTCGCATCTGCAGGAGCTGGGGATCATTCGACCCTCCGACAGTCCTTGGGCCTTGCTGCTCCACCAAGTCCCGAAAGCTTCCGGTGGCTGGCACCCCTGCGGAGATTATCGATGGTTTAACAACACAACAGTATCTGTCCGTTACCTGATCCCTCACATTCAGGACTTTACTGCCAACCTGCATGGCGCGAGGGTGTTCTCCAAGGTCGATCTGTTGCGTGGGTATCGTTAAATCCCGGTGCACCCTGAGGACATCCTCAAAACTGCCATCATCACCCCCTTTGGCTTGTTCGAATTTCTACGAATGCCTTTCGGTCTCAAGAACGCTGCCCAGATCTTCCAGCGCCTCATGGAGAGTGTGGGCAGGGATTTGAACTTTGTGTTCATTTATCTGGATGATATTCTTGTCACCAGCAGAGACCGAGCACAACACCAGTCTCACCTGCACACCCACTTCTCCCGACTGGCCATCTTCAGCCAAACGATCAACCCAGCCAAATGCCAGTTCGGGAAAGAGTCCATGCAGTTCCTGGGCCAAACCATCACAGCCAAAGGAGCAACACCAGCTGCTATGAAGGTCGTCACAATTAGGGAGTTCCGCGCCCGGACAACCTCAAGGGGCTACAAGAATTCACGGGTATGGTCAAGTTCTATAACCGATTTATTCCAGGCGCTGCATGCATCAGGCAGCCACTCTTTGCCCTCATTGCAGCCAAGGAAAAGATGCTCACCTGGACTCCAGAGGCCAGCAGGGCATTCGAAGCCATGAAAGTTGCCCTCGTGAAGGCTACCCTGTTCGTCCACCCGCACACCAACCTCCATTCAGCGCTCTCTGTCGATGCCTCTGCCACTGTCGTCAGTGCTGTCCTGGAGCAGCAGGTTAACGGACAGTGGAAACCACTGGCATTCTTCAGCCTACTTCTTCGTCCGCCAGAGTGCAAATATAGTGCTTTTGACCGTGAGTTGCTGGGCATGTACCCCGCTGTGCACCATTTTTGCTATTTCTTGGAGGGAAGGGCTTTCACCATTTTTACCATCCACCAGGCGCTCGCTATGGCTAGAGATCCCTCATCAGCCCACCAACAGTGTCAGCTGTCCTTTGTGTCGGAGTTCACCACTGACATTCGGCACAAGGCAGGGAAAGACAACTTGGTCACCGAAGCGCTCTCCCGACCGGCCATTTGCTTGCTGACACGCGGGTTAGACTACGACCAGCTTGCCTGGGATCAGAAGTCCGATGAAGAGATGCAGACCTTCAGGACAGCCATCACAGGCCTGCTGTTCCAGGACCTCCTGTCTCTTCTCAGTGACGATACCGTCCTGTGTGATGTCTCCATGAGCACCCCGCGACCAGTGGTTCCCCATCGGTGGTGCAGGCAAGTCTTCCACCATATCCATGACCTTTCCCACCCTTCCATCAGGTCCACGGTTCATATGGTGGCAGAATGCTTCTGGCACAGGCTTCTGAAGCAGATTGCGGACTGGGCCAGGACCTGCACCCATTGCCAGCTTTCCAAGGTACACAAGCACATCAGAACACCCGTGCAGGATTTCGAACACCTGAGAACATAGATGTGAACATTTTCAGCCCCTTACCCATTTCCCAAGGTAACCGTTACCTTTTTACGGTGGTAGACCGCATCACTTGCTGGCCCGAGGCAATTCCGATGCCAAATGCCTCCACGGACTCCTGCTCCGAGCACTTTTTACCAGTTGGGTTGCCAGTTCAGCGTCCCGACCCACCTCACCAGTGACTGAGGTGTGCAGTTCACCTCCACTCTCTGGGCACAGCTCGCCAACAGGCTGGGAATCGAACAGCATCACACAACAGCCTATCACCCACAGGCCAATGGACTGGATGAGCGATTGCACCGCCACCTTAAGTTGGCACTTAAGTTGACACTGGGGCCCAGATCAGCGTCATCCCAGCCAAAGCCATCGAGTCCTGGATCCGGCCTCACTGGCCCCAACTAGGTGGATGAGCTGCCTTGGGCACTCCTGGGCATCCACTTAACACCCAAAGAAGACCTGCAGGCGCCATCAGCCGAGCTGGTCTACAGTGCACTGTTAGCCCTGCCCGGTGAGTTTATCAATGTACCTCACAACCTCAACAGTCACCGCACAGTTTACCTCCCCGCCTCCTGGCCCAGTTGGACTCCTTCACGCCCCCACCACGTCCCCAGCGAGCTGTATTCTGCAGAATGTTTTTATCAGGTGAGGTCTGTCCACAGCACCCCTTCAAAGACCGTACAAAGGGCCGTACAGAGTCATCCAGCGTTCAGGATCCACCTTCACACTGGACATCAGTGGTAAGAGGGAACTGTTTACTGTTGACAGATTATAGGCAGCATGCCTCGACCCCAACGAGCCAGTGGTCGTGGCTCGGCCCAAGAAGTGAGGCCACCCAGCAAAGAAGGACATTGGCGCCGGTTCTGAGTGGGGGGCTGTGTGACAGCATGCCAGTAGGCAGGCGAACAGGCCCCACATGTCACGCACGCAGCGGGGCAGCCGGCCAAAATGGCGCCATCGGGGTTTCTTCCTGACCTCGGCACCAGGCTTAGAAGCCCGTGTTCTGCGGCTCACGTGACACCCTAACGACATCAGGGCCAATGGCGTGGTTCTCAGCCAGGTCTGGGCTGGGAGCATAAGACCAGTCAGGCAGACCTCAATAAATCAGTTCTTGCTCACTGAACTCAACCTTTTTGGTTGTGGAGTTATTCAGTAAGTAGAGTAGCCATCGCTACAGACTCTTTATTAGGGAGTGATAGACACTTTGGGAGAATTACCCCAGTGGCGAGTGGCATGACAGGCTCTTCATCCTGGTATCCTGGTCAGACTTTTACCACAACCTGACTCACCTCCACAAAACTATTCCAATCGGGCCCTCGGCACAACTCACAAGTGCCCCAGCCAGACCCTCAGAGCACCTTCCTCACGAATGACAACCCAGCTCATAACTATGCAAGTGCCCAGGTAAGTTCCTTGGCGCACCTTCCTCATGCTGACAACCCAGCTCATATCTATGCAAGTGCCTCAGTTAGTTCCTCGGCGCACCTTCCTCACACTGACAACCCAGCTTATTTCCATGCAAGTGTCCCAGACAGTCCCTTGGTGCTCTTTCCTCACACTGGCAGCCCATTTCATCTCCTTGCAAGTGTCCTGGACAGTCCCTCAACACACCTTCCTCACACTGAAAACCCGGTTCACCTCCATGCAAGTGGCAACAACATAAAGAATGCATGCGCATTGAGGGGCATTGCCTATTTAGTGGGACAAACTAGTGCGTGTCCAATTAATTATCAGCACTACCCCACAGGGTCTATCAGACCGCCCTTATTTTTAAAAAATATTTATTTACTTTCTTTTTTTTGCCAGTTGTTTGAGTTTCAAGTTGATTGAATGCTGGATAATGGGGATTTTACTGTATTTAAGAGGCATTTAGATAGACACATGAACATGCAGGAAGAATATGGACCATGTGCAAACAGAAGGGATTAATTCAGATTGCATTATGGTTGGCATGGACTTTGGGGCTGAAGGGCCTGTTTATGTGCTGTATAATTCTATGTTTAATCTCCATTTTTCCAGGGAGATGTCAGAGTTGTAACTATTCTGAAAGTCATTGGTTTAAAGCAAACTAATTGCAGATCACAATCTTCAGCCTTACAGCCAGTGTGTTGAGAGATCTTATGCTCTATGCAATGTCAAGTCCTCTTGGTTAGTTCTTCTTTGAAATTAGTAGAATAAATCAAAGATGCTGAAGACCAGAATGTGTGGAGAAGCTCTGGGTGGGGAGCCAAGCTGGGCTGCGAATCTGGCTGAAGGTGGCTGCAAATGCCTCAACTTTATCTTTGGTGTTCAAATTCTAGGCACTATCAAACTTGTGAAGCTTCCTCCTCCTCCCCTTAGATTATTTAATTTTCACTGATAAGTGAAAAATAAAAAGGCTGCAGGTGTTGGAAATTTGAGTGAAGGAAATACAAGTATTTTTGCCTTTGACCAGATGCCTTTGGATATTATAGAGACCAGACTCGATCTTGGGAACACCAATGACAACTTTAAAACTTCACCTTAAAATCGGGTCATCTTATACAAAGGGTCTAATATTCTTTCCTTGACAACATCGTCTCAACACTGCTGCCATCTTCCTGCTGGCTCTGACGCAATCTTGTGCATGTCCCGTTAGTTATTTGTGAAGTCTCAGTGCTTGTCCGATGGATTCATCCACCCTGCTCTGCACAGACTTTAAACGGCCTGTTACAGGAGCCAACAGTGGTTTATTTTTAAATATCTAAATAAAATTTAAACCTTTGAATAATTTGTTATTAAAATATTGATATTTGCTTTTAATAGCATCCACTGGCCAGCAGTAAGTTCCAGATTCGGGGATGTCTTATATTTAGGATATCGTTCAAAAACAACATTTTAGGTGGAAATTCCAGGGTTGTCCTATACAGAGCCTTCTTATACAATGGTGAATATGGTAAATTAACTTACCACAATATGCCATGAGACAGAAAAAGAGATAATAAACATAAACGGACAGATAAATTAATATTAACAATTCCAGTTAGTGCAAAAAAGGTGATATTTTAACTATGCAGACAATCTTTAGGTGTTCCTGGAGTAGTTTATTATTGGATTAGGGTAATACAGGGGTGTTCAAGAGCCTGATAGCTGATGTTTAAAAAAAAGCCTGATCTTGAATCTAGAGATGATGGACTTCAGGATTCTCTACAATCTACCTGAATATAGCAGTGAGAAGAGATTGTAGCCAAGGTGATGGAGATTCTCTATGATGGCTGCATTCTTCCCAATGCCTGTGAACATCTTCAATCGATGGTAGGTCAATGCAAGTGATAGGCTTGGCTGGATTTGCCACTTTCTGAAGCCTTCTGCGTTCCTGGGTACTTGAGTTTCCAATCCAGGCTGTGATGCAACCTGTCAGTTTCCACAGTACACTTATAGAAGTTCAATAGAAAATTCAACAATTCTCCAAATCTCCTCAGACTTCTGACAAAGTAGAGGCATTGGTGTGCCTTTTTCACCATTTGGTGGGTCGGTGATGCCAATGGGACAGGATATGCTCAGGAAGAATGATGGACCAGTGCGGACTCGAAAGGCCAACATGGCCTGTTTCCGCTCCGTAAATGGTTATATGGTTATGGTTATATGGATGAGATAGGGACACAAGCCGAATGTTACCATTTTGTGAACACAATTGCATCAACCTGTTACTTCATGGGCCTGTTAGGGCTGCACATGCCATGATCATGTTCAAATCTAATGCCTGTGTCTGTGGGAGATAGTGTATCCTCTTTACTCCTGTTCCATTTTGGTGCAGGGATATGACACAATTAGCAGGCGTGGTTCGTCATTTGAAAAGTTAGTACAGAGTCAGAGAAGTTGCTTTGGCCTGGAGTCCTACTTAAATGGAATTAGGAAAAGGCCAAAGACTTAATCCCCTGCAGATGAGTTTTTATGACATTCAAAGTTTTTCCGATCACTCAGAATGGACAACCACCATATGCCTCGCTAGCTGCTCTAGCGTGAACTGAAGAACAGAAGGAGACCTCAAGGTTGTCTACGCAAGCGCTAAAAAGATGCTTTGAAGGAAACCCTATGCTACTGTGACATCCTGCCAAGAAGCTACAGCTGCTGACAGGTCCCGCTGGCAAGCCCTGTGCGATGAAGCCTATGCTAGTTTCGAAGACAGGCACTGCCAAAAACTGGTGGAGGGTCACAAATGGCATTGCAGAGCAGCAGCCACAGTTATTACAACAACAGACTTCCAGTGCCCCATTGTCCTTTGCGCTTCCTGACTGAGACTGCAAAGTCATCTTCGTTTCCACAGATGAACTGCACAACCACGTGTCTTCTTCAAACCAAAGGACAACCAATATACTGCTGAGGTTTTTTTTTAAATTCCACAATTAGCTGATTAACTTTTTTTAAATTTTCAATTGCTGCTGCAGTGCAACTCCAGCCCTTGTTTCCAGAAAAATAGCTCAGGCCTCTGGGTAACTAACCCAAAGCATAATGACTGTTGCCAGAATTATAATCAGCTGGCTTTACACAGACCAGACTGACTCTGAGATCTTTCTATTCTGCATGTTTCAACTGCACAAGAAATAGAGGCATTTGCCTATGGCTTAATTAATCCCTTGACTCTTGGTCTTAATATAGAACTATTTCATGATGCAACACTTACTGGTAATACTTTTGGTAGTGAAATCACAAAAATTTCTCTCTCTGGGAGTCCCACACCCTACTTCTGCCTTTTACAGTGATCACATCAAGTTAGCCTCTGTAAACTCTTGGTTGTGTTCAGTCAACAACTTTCCTTTTTTGACCTTCAAAACTAAAACATGAAAATCCTTCAAGATAATGAGAAACAACTCAATCTTTTCCCTAATTTTGTTGTTCTGAATCAGTTGCAATAGTGAATGACAAATTAATCTTTCATTCCATCAGGTTGTGGAGGATAGATTATTGGGACTATTCAAATAGGAGGTAAATATATTTTGAAAGATCAGGGAAATCTGGGCAATGGAACATTGTACAGAGAGGTTTTGAGAGCTGGGCAGATCAGCCATATTGAATGTCACGGTAGGCATAAGGGGAGGAGTGGTCTACTCCTGCTGCTATTATCTTTGTGTATACCAGGCTCCATGAATGAGGGGATATTTGACAGAGATAAACGAAATTATGAATGGTATAGATAAGGTAAATGCAAGCAGGTTAAACAAGAACTAGAGGACATGGCTTGAGAGTGAAATGTGAAAGAGTGAAAAGGTGAGAGGAACTTCTCTACTTGGAGGGTATTGAGAGTGTGGAATAAGCTGCCAACGGTGGTGAATGCAGATTTTGATTTTGACATTTAAGGGAAGATTGGACAGGTACATGGATGGGAGGGGTATGGTCAGCTATAGTCTGGGCACAGGTCAATGAGACTAGGTGGAATTATAATAGTTCAGCGTGGACTAGATGAGATGAAGGGCCTGTCTCTGTACTGTAGTGTGATAGTACAGATTCTATCACCAATGTGTATATGTACAGATTGTAGTGTAGGATGATTATGATTGGCTGAGAATGTAACCATACCTTCTGGCAGGTCTTAAAGGATTGCTCCTAGCCAGACCAGGTCATTCTAGACTGGTCGACCTACTTGTGATATTCTCCAGTCTTTTAGTTAATAAAAGCCTTGGTTTGGATCAACAAGTTTTTGGTTCTTTCGATGCACTTTACAATTTTATTAACTAAAAGGTTTTGAAGGGATGGAGTGTACGCTACGGCTGAAATGCCTCGACATCGACCCACAGTCAGCTACAACCTCAAATGACTTTAAGCACTGGGTGAGATGCTTCGAAACATACTTCCAGCTCTCTGACCCTGCCATGATAGAGGACAGCCATCGACTACTAATATTGATGACTATGGTGTCCCCAAGAGTCTACCAGAGTGTCCAGGAAGCTACCACTTACGCCGCAGCCATGAGGGTGCTGAAAGGGCTCTACGAGTGACCGGTGAACAGAGTCTATGCTTGGTACAAACTTGCTACAAGGAGGCAATAGCCCAATGAGTCCTGTAGAGCTTATATTCAGGCACTAAGGGCAATGGGCAGGGACTGTGCCTGCACAGACAGAACTGCTGCGGAGATCACAGATGATCTCATTCGGGATGCCTATGTGGCCAGGGTTCGATCGAATGAGGTGAGGCAGCGCCTGCTAGAGCACAGGGGAGAAAACCTAGAGGACATGATCCAGATCACAGAGATGATGGAGGCTGGGGTCTTAAGTATGGACACGTACTCTTGGGGCTGGACCCCACACTCTGATCTGAGTAGGATGCCCTCCCTCTACCCTACTACTGCCGCTACACTGCCTGATACAACTCCAAAGTGTTATTTCTGCAGGAGGAACAAGCACAGCAGGTCCCAGTGCCCGGCGAGAAAAGCTAGGTGCCAGAAGTGCCTTAAAAACGGCCACTTTGCTGTAGTCTGTCACTCCAAAATGGCCGCTGTCAAACACAGTGCCTCATGTGAAGCCCAGTCGCCACTCTCCATTTCAAACACTTCTTCCTCAGAGCTCTCATCCAATGAGAGCGAGGACTCCACCGTGCAGCAGCGCCTGACGTCACGGGGCAGACGCCAAGCGCGGAAGGTACAACCCACCCTCGCCACAATGACATTCACCCTACCTCACAAAACAACGTCTGACCAAACCCCAGCCCCGTCCTCAATGGCTGCCGCCGCCGATCAGGGACCTGTCGCCGCTGCCGACTGGGGACCCACAACTGCGACTGACGCTACCGACCCAGTACCCACCGACGCTGCCAACCAGGGACACACTGCCACGACTGACACTACCAACCCAGTACCCACCGACACTGCCAACTGGGGACCCGACGCTGCTGATCAGGGACCCGCCACCGCCCCACCACTGATGGCAAGCAGTGACCCCCAACACTTACCTTTGGCCCCCAGCAGGCTGCAGGCAGTAACACCAACTCCTTGACGCTGTCTCTTCAGGCCCATCTGTTTGCGTGACATCATCACGCACACGTTGCTTGATGTCATCACGCAGGACTCCACTGTCTGCATTGTAACCCTCAACCAGGACTTGCCCCAACCCCTCAAAAAAGCTATGGAACTGATTAAAGTGCATGGATACTATACCAATTGCTTATTTGACTTGGGGTCAACTGACAGTTTTATCCACCCAGACCTGGCCCACCGTTGCGGACTGGCTATTCTCCCCACTGCACAGAGAATTTCATTGGCGACCAGATCACTTTCGACTGGGGTAAAGGCGTATTGTGTGGTGACCCTGAAAGTCCAGGGCATCTCGTTCACAGACTTCAAACTATTAGTCCTTCCCCAATTGTGTGCCCCTACACTGCTGAGACTGGATTTTCAGTGCCAGTTTCAAACCATTTCCCTGCACTTTGGGGGGCCTCACACTCCACTCTCTGTCTCTCTGTCTGTAACCACTCCACCCCGGAAGCCTCCTGCCAGCGGCAGCCCTAGCCACCCGACCCCGCGCCCCGGGGCCTCACCTGTAGTCTCTCCACCCTCTGAGTTGCTCCGCCAGCACTTTTCACAAACCTGAACCCTGGCTGGAAGCCTGTGGCCACCAAAAGCCAGCAATATAGTTATTATCACAGGAAATTTATCACAAGCGAGGTGCGCAGACTTCTGGACGAGGGCATTATCGAACCTAGCTCGAGTCCATGGAGGGCCCAGGTGGTGGTTGTTAAAAACGGGGAGATGCCGTGGATGGTGGTTGACTACAGCCGGACAATCAATCGCTTCATGCTTCTGGATGTGTACCCCCTTCCACGGATCACGGATATTGTGAGTCAGATCACCCAATACCGTGTATTTTCCAGCATTGACTTACGTTCGGCCTATCATCAGCTCCCAATCCGCCAAGAAGACCGACCTTTCACGGCCTTTGAACCGAATGGGCGGCTGTATCAATTCCTCAGGGTACCCTTTGGGGTCACAAATGGCGTCGCGGTCTTCCAGCGGGAAATGGACCAGATGGTGGACCAGAACGGGCTGAATGCTACTTTTCCGTATCTGGACAATGTCACCATCTGCGGCCATGACACGCAGGATCATGATGCCAACCTTGAGAAATTTTTTCATACTGCAACTCGGCTGCACTTGACCTACAATTTCGACAAGTGTGACTTCCGGACCACTCAGCTCGCAATTCTGGGTTGTGTGGTGGAGAACGGGGTGGTCATGCCAGACCCTGACCACGTGTCCCCTCATGGACTTGCCCCCCTCTGCACACACCCAGAAGGCACTCAGACGCTGCCTGGGCTTTTTCTCTTACTCTGCCCAATGAGTTCCACACTATGCCGATAGGGCATGGCCACTCATCAAGACCACCTCCTTCCCCCTGTCAACTGAAGCCAGAGCGGCCTTTGACCGCCTCAAATCGGACATTGCTGCTGCAACGCTGCACACCATCAATGAGTCCATTCCGTTCCAAGTCGAGAGCGATGCGTCCGACTTTACACTAGCAGCCACTTTGAACCAGGCCGGCCGGCCAGTAGCTGCCTTCTCCAGAACCCTCCAGGGTCCTGAGAGCTGACATTCCTCAGTTGGGAAGGAGGCCCAGGCCATAGTTGAAGCAGTACATCGTTGGAGACACTACCTCACTGGCAGGCACTTTACGCTGCTGACCGACCAACACGCGGTCTCCTTCATGTTTAGCAATACCCAGCGAGGTAAGATCAAGAATGACAAAATCGCCAGTTGAAGAATCGAGCTCTCCACCTTTAATTATTACATACTGTATCAGCCTGGTAAACTCAACGACCCGCCAGATGCGCTCTCCAGGGGGACTTGCGCCAACATACAACTGGACAGGCTGCAGAGACTCCACAAGAATCTCTGTCATCCAGGGGTCATTAGGTTCACGCACCTTGTCAAAGCTCACAACCTGCCTTACACAGTCGAGAAGATTTGCTCCATGACCCGAGTCTGCCCAATGTGCGGTGAGTGCAAGCCCCACTTCTTCCATCCAGAGAATGCCCACATCATCAAAGCCACCCACCCCTTTGAGCGTCTCAGCGTAGACTTCAAGGGGCCCCTACTGTCGACCAACCGTAACAACTATATCCTTTCGGCCATCGAAGAGTTCTCCCGCTTACCGTTTGCTGTGCCCTGATCGGACATGAGTGCCTCCTCAGTTAAAGAGGCGCTGCACAGCATCTTCGGGTACCCCAGTGACAGGGGGTCCTCGTTTATGAGTGCAGAGCTGCGGCAGTACATTCTGGAGCATGGTATTGCTTAAAGCAGGTCCACCAGCTATAATCCACACGGTAATGGGCAAGTTGAGAGAATGCCATCGTCTGGAAAGCGGTTACACTTGTTCTCCGGTCCAAAGGTCTCCCCACCTCTTGCTGGCAGAACGTGCTCACTAGTGCCCTACACTCCATCTGCTCCCTCCTATGCACCACAACCAATGCCACCCCCATGAAAGGATGTTCTCTTTCCTGAGGAAATCTGAATCAGGAGCGACCATACCAGCGTGGCTCATGGTTCCCGGTCCGGTCCTCTTATGACACCACGTCCAGTACTCAAAGAACGACCCCTTGGTTGACCGAGTGACTCTGCTCCATGCGAATCCGCATTATGCCTACATTGAGTACCTGGACGGGCGGGAGGTCACAGTAGGGACCTATCCCAAGCCGGATCAGGCGCAGAAGTGCCTTTAACCCAACCTCCCACTATTCCTTATCCCCCAGGTCATGTGCTTGAACAGAGGGACCAGCCACACCCCACCAGCTCAGGCCAGACTGTCGACAATGCCGTTGGGGAGTTGAGCAATGCAGTGGCCGCACTCTACGGGCCTGTTGGCGACCCCAATTCTGGCACCACAGCGGTCACGCCGGATGGTCAGGCCCCCTGACCGGTACAGCCCCTAACCTCCATCCATCCCAGGGTCAGTTCTCAAAGAAGGGGTGAATGTGATGGTACAGATTCTATCACCAATGTGTATATGTACAGATGGTAGTGTAGGATGACTGTGATTGGCTGAGAGTGTAGCCACACCTTCTGGCAGGTCTTAAAGGATTGCTCCTAGCCAGACCAGGTCATTCTGGACTACTTGTGATATGCTCCAGTCTTTTAATTAATAAAAGCCTTGGTTTGGATCAACAAGTCTTTGGTTCTTTCGACGCGCTCTACAAGTAGTATTCTCTGGTTCTTTGCTGCAACTGCTAGATTTTTACAAACCCATTTAGCCTGCAGGTTTTTTTTATGGTTTCCTGCTTCCTGCCTCTCACCCTTTCTCAAATAAAGAAGTTTCATTTCATATTTTCAAATTTAATGGAAACTTCTTTGAATTTTGTAAAATTAAAACCAGCACACCAACTGTTCCTCCAACCACTTCCTTTAAGATCCTCGGAGGAAGTCCATCAGGGTCTGGCAGCTTTTTATAATTTGCTGAGTACAGCTGCCATGGTAATTGTAACTTTCCTAAATTCCTACTTTCCATTTATTTAAAGCTGTTGTGCACACACTGATGCAAAATATTTACTAAATTCACTGGCAATCTCCTCTCCATCATTAATTCACAAGATTCACTTTCTCTAGGACTAGCAGTTACTTTATTAAATCTTTGCTTATTGTTTTTTCCTACACTTCTTATGGAGATGTGGGGGGGCTGGTAGTCATGGTGGGGAGCTGGCTGATGGAGGACCTCAGTTTTCTTCAGGCTGACTTCCAGGCCAAACATTTTGGCAGTTTCCGCAAAGCAGGACGTCAAGCGCTGAAGAGCTGGCTCTGAATGGGCAACTAAAGCGGCATCGTCTGCAAAGAGTAGTTCACGGACAAGTTTATCTTGTGTCTTGGTGTGAGCTTGCAGGCGCCTCAGATTGAAGAGACTGCCATATCTCGGCTGCACCATTTCATCAGATGCAAGGATCGACAATGAGATAGACAACAGACTCGCCAAGGCAAATAGCGCCTTTGGAAGACTACACAGAGTCTGGAAAAACAACCAACTGAAAAACCTCACAAAGATAAGCGTATACAGAGCCGTTGTCATACCCACACTCCTGTTCGGCTCCGAATCATGGGTCCTCTACCAGCATCACCTACGGCTCCTAGAACGCTTCCACCAGCATTGTCTCCGCTCCATCCTCAACATCCATTGGAGCGCTTTCATCCCTAACGTCAAAGTACTCAAGATGGCAGAGGTCGACAGCATCGAGTCCACGCTGCTGAAGATCCAGCTGCGCTGGGTGGGTCACGTCTCCAGAATGGAGGACCATCGCCTTCCCAAGATCGTGTTATATGGCGAGCTCTCCACTGGCCACCGTGACAGAGGTGCACCAAAGAAAAGGTACAAGGACTGCCTAAAGAAATCTCTTGGTGCCTGCCACATTGACCACCGCCAGTGGGCTGATATCGCCTCAAACCGTGCATCTTGGCGCCTCACAGTTTGGCGGGCAGCAACCTCCTTTGAAGAAGACCGCAGAGCCCACCTCACTGACAAAAGGCAAAGGAGGAAAAACCCAACACCCAACCCCAACCAACCAATTTTCCCCTGCAGCCGCTGCAACCGTGTCTGCGTGTCCCGCATCGGACTTGTCAGCCAAAACGAGCCTGCAGCTGACGTGGACTTTTACCCCCTCCATAAATCTTCGTCCACGAAGCCAAGCCAAAGAAAGAAAAACACTTCTTATACACATCATTCTAACTCCATTTACAAGCTTGCAGACAACACCACCGTTGCAAGCTAGACCTCAAACAATGATGAGATGGCATAGGGAAATGGTAGAGTCCAGAGACATGGTGTCAGAAGAACAAACTCTCCGTAAATGTCACCAGAACAAAAGAGTTGGTTGACTTCAGGAACTGGATAGAGCAGAGGCCAGAGTCTGCAATAATGAGGTGGAGATAGAAGAGAGCTTTTTTAGGTGCAAATGTCACCAACAATCTTTCCTGGTTCAACCACACAGGTTCTCTGAACATCTCTATTTCTTCACTTGAATCACAGCTTGATCTGAGAACTGCTCTGACAAGACATAAAAAAATTGTAGAGAGAGGTGAGCACAGCTCAGACCATCAAGCAAACCAACCTCCCCTCCATCAACTCTCTCTGCACTTCCTGCTTCCTCAGGAAAATGAAGGATCCATTCCATCCCACCCACACAATCTTCTGTCCCCTCCTGTCAGGCAGAAGACACTAGTTGAAAAAAAAGGACAATCCAGATTCTTCTCTGCAGTTATCAGACTATATTGAATAGACCAATCGTTAGCAAAATGATCCTGCCCTTGCACTGTTTTAACTGAAATATATTCTGCACTTTTATTTTGCACGACATGTTGGACTCAAGGGTAGGATGACTTTACTGGATAGTGTGCAAAACAAAGTATTTCACTGTATTTCAGCATGGAGCAATTACAAATTCAATTGAATTTAATCCTGCCATAGTGAGGATTGTGGGAGATCGTGTGAAGAGCAAAAATAGACAATCTATTAATTCTTTGGATTCCGGCCATTTTTAACATTTCATAATACAGGCAGTTCCTGGGTTATGAATGTCCGACTTAAGAACAATTCGTATTTTCGAACGGCTTCAGCAATTTGTCAGCTGGAGGAAGGAGAACGCCATCCACCATTTTAAGTCGGATCACGTTGCCTCCCTTGGTGCCTACTTCAAGAAATTGACTTCAATAGTTTTATATGCATAAAGGTAAAATATATACTATATACTAAGACAAACATTTGACTAACTGACGCTAAATAAGAACCGTATGTACCTGTTCTGACTTACCTACAAATTTGACTTAAAGACAGACTTAGGAACAGATCATGTTCGTAGCCTGGGGACTGTCTGTCTATACCCTGGGCTGTGTCTGGACTGGACTAGACTACAGTATGAACACCAGCATGAACCATGATGGATGGGTACAAAACTAGTCCTGGAAAATGAGGACATGGAGTATATGTGCTTGTTGGTAGTCCCTCAAAACTGGGACGTGGAGTTCAAAGGGTTAAAGCATTGACCAAACAGCAAAGGCAGCAAAAGTAAGAGCTGCAGTGTCGCACTGAAGTTGTGGGCAGTTTGTGAGAACTGGTCGTTATGTTAGGATAATGATTGTGACCATTTGCAGCAAAACAAAGGTTATTATTGTGGGGCTGAGGTAAGGTTATTATTTATTGTTTCACAGATTAGAAACTGAGGCTATGGGATACACGTCAGCTTGAGGTCAATTTTTTTTATGAGGAAATGAAATTGAAACTTAAGACAAACACTATCTTGTCAATCTGTGATTGCAGTAAACACACCAAAATGCTGGAGGAACTCAGCTGGTCTTTTCACCATCTATAAGAGACAAAGATATATTGCTGATGTTTCGGGCATGAACCTATCTTTAAGGAAAAATCTTTAAGGATATATCAGAAAGTCTCAGAGTTCAAACAATGGGGGAGGAATCCAGACCAACAAAAGGTTTTAATGGACTGATCCAAGAACAGTTTAACACAATGAAAACAGTTCAGCAGGTGCCCAGTATTTTTCACCAATATCAATTGCTGGCTGAGGGTTGGTTTTGAGACTATAACTTTCGACTGTGCCACACAGCCTCTCTAGCTGCGTGATTGATAGTCTGTTGGTTTGATCAATCACACTACTGAAGTCAGCCCCCACACCTGAACAATGCAATTTATTATCTGTGATTCATATGAATAATATTTAATGTCATGTATGAATAAGTGCAGGACAAATTGTACACTAAGTTCTGTGTTGAAGTTCACTGTGTTTCCTGACAGATTTACTGATTCCATCCAGTATTCATATTGAAAAATTATCCCACAGTCATTGGATCAGATTAAAGGTGTGTATCTGAAGGGATGTGGTCTAGCTATTAAGGGAGACATTAATCTACATGGCCTGGACACATCAAATTTCTAATGTTAAGGTGGAAGATGAAATCACAGAATGTCTTTGAGATCCCTTTCCAGGCTTCATTAGTATATAAAGAATGAATGTACCCGTGTCAAAAAAATTAATATTGAGGCACAGAAACTCAAAAGGAAAAGCAATTCAAATATTGTTTTCTTTCCAATGTTTTTTAAATTTATAGTATTAAACTTAAAAATAAAAGTTATGAAGTAGGCCTGAAGATTAGGAGAATGTTAGAACTCAGCTGTGAAGAGCAAGAAATTGATTTAAAAAAAAGGCAAGGCGGGATACAAGTAAAGAAACATAGAAAAAGACTGTAACTATCGTTTTAGACATTTGCACAGGAAAAGATTAATGAGAGCAAAGTGTCCCACTACAGATAGAGATTGGTGAATTTATAATAGAGAATAAGGAAACAGTAGAGGAATTAAACAAGTACTTCCATCTTTCTTCACAGAAGAAAACTCAAAGACGTTGCTGTATATATCAGAATTATTTTGAGGCTGCACAATTAAAATTTGTGAATAGAATGTTAGATGTTACTCAACCTCCTGGTTGGGATAAAGTTGAATTGGCTTGTATTTCTGAGCTTCAGGTTCATCAATTTATATTTAAGTGGAATTGTTGTTTGTTACAGGGATATAATATGCTGGTTTTAAAACATTTATTAGCAATTTGGACTAAAATAAATTGTGTTATAGGTTCTGGGGATAAGATCATGGCCCAACCCTGTTATATCAAAATAAAGTTATTCCTTTTTCATTGAATAATTTGTACGTAAAGATTTGGGATTCTAAAGGTATAAAGGTGATGGATGATTGTTTTGAAAATGAACAGTCTCTTTCTTTTATTAGATTTACAGAAAAATTTGGGATACCATCTAATTCTTTATCAAGTGCAAGCTTTGGTGATAGATAATTTTGTAAGAGAAATTATGCTACCTAAATTGACTAAGTTTGAGCTTTTGATTTTAGACACATTAAAAAAGGAATTTATTTCAGATATGTATACCCTGCTACAAGATAAGATGATTAAACCAGATTTAAGTAAATCCAGAATTAAATGGGAAGAAGGTTTATCTTTTGATATATCTCGGGAAGAATGGGAAGTTATGTGTCAAGATAGTGTGACTAAATTATTTAATGTAAGATATTGTTTAGTTAATTATAATTTTTTACATCAGCTATACTGACTCCCGAGAAGTTCATAAGATATAGTTTTAGTAGTTCAGATTCATGCTTTAGGTGTGGACTTCATACTGGAACATTTGTACATGCAGTTTGGTCTTGTGATAAGGTTCAACCATTTTGGGGGAAAAATATTAAAGTCTTTTTGGAAAAATTATTTAAGATTAAATTACCATTGAATCCATTAATTTTTTTTTGTTGGGTTAGAACATATCTTTAGTCACTGGTTTAGGGTTGGACAAATTTTAGGTGGCGTTTGTTCATTTAGCATATTGCGATTACATGAAAAGATCATGTAGAATTAAATATAGCCTGCTGGCATAACAAGTTGAGATCTTGTATCTATATGGAGAAAATAACATATAATTTGCATGATAATTACTCTTTTTTTGTTCAGATGTGGTCATCTTATTTGGAATTTATGTGTTTGGAAATATCTTAATTTTTTTAATTGCAAGTTTGATATATATCAGTGTATGTAAGTAATTAAATGATATATGTTTTTTGCTCCCCTTGAGGGCTGTTGTGAGTGGGGGGTGGGAGGGGGGAGGGTGGTTTTATTTATTTTAGTTTGTCTTGTTTATATATTTATTCTAAAATTATAAATAAATTTTTCAAAAAAAGGCGGGATACAAGTAAAGAAACATAGAAGAAGACTGTAATTGTTGTTTTAGACATTTGCACAGGAAAAGATTAGTGGGATGTCCCACTACAGACAGAGACTGGTGAATTTAAAATAGAGAATATGGAAACAGTACAGGAATTAAACAAGTACTTCCATCTTTCTTCACAGAAGAAAACTCAAAGATGCTGCTGTATATATCAGAGAATTAAGAATCCAGTGAATATGGATATATTTAATAGAGATTAAAGCATCTCCCTAAGTTATGGAATAACTTAACTCTCTAACTTACAAAAATCAGATTCTGTGCAAGATCTCTTGTAAATTTTCAAAATATTTTTCAAGATAGTATAATAATCATAAAACGTTTTGTGGTATTCATTAATGACGACACCATATATATTCCATTAGTTTAATTCTGGGTAGTGTTAGAGTGATTATTCAATAAATTGAAAGAATTATAGCAAATGTGATATAGGTTTCTGTAGGAAACAGATGTTTCAGACTTACAAATAAATAAATTTATGGACTGTTCTCACAAACCATTACATCACCTGAGGACAGCCTACATGAGAGAAGTTGTTCAGCTTTGAAGGCTGATGGATTCTAAGGACCTAATGATCTACAACCTAGAGTTGGATGAGATGGTTTTAGAATTAGTGGATGCTTTGATTATCATTTTCTAAGGTTCTGTATATTCTGGAAGTGTTTTTATAGATTGGAGGGTGACAAATATGTCATATAGTAATACAGCATGGGACAGGCCTTCAGCCCATCTCTTCCATGCCAACCAATGTGGCATTCTGAGCTTGTTTTATTTGGCTGCATTGGGTGGCCAATCTTTTCATTTTTAGACATACAGCATAGTAACAGGCCATTTTGGTGTACAAGTACGTTCCAGGAGTGTAGGTTAATTGGGTGGCACGGACTTGTGGCCCAAAATGGCCTGTTACAGTGCTCTATGTCTGAATTAAAAATTAAAGGGTTGGCCCACCCCCTGTATCTAAACCCTTCCTATCCATTTATCTGTCCAAATGTCTTTTGAAAGATTGTAACTGTACTCGCCCCACTACTTCCTCTGGAACTTCAATCCAGAAAGGCTCTGCCCTCTAAGTGAAAAAGTTATCCCTCTCGTACCTCTAAAATCTTTCCCCTCTCATCTTCTAGTTCTAAAATTAGCTAATCCACTAGAATTCTTTGAAGATGTAACTGATAGAGTGTTCTTGCTCTGTGGCCTCCTCCTTTCTTATCTGGAAATAAGTTAAATTGATAAGGGGAACCAATAGATGTGATTATATTTGGATTTCTAGATTAGAGCAGACACAATTGGGGTAATGTACTGACATGGATTGAGGATTAGTTATTGCACAGAAAGCATAGAGAATAATTAGATCCTTCTGAGGTTAGCAGGTTGTAATTAGTGGAATACGGTACTGCAATGCTCAGTGCTTGATCCCCACATATTCATGATCAATATCAACAGTTTTCATGTTTCCAAGTTTGCTGGTGATTTTATACAAGATGGGAATGTAAAATCAGAAGAGGTTGTAAAGAAGTTTCAATGGGATATAAACAGCCTGAGTGCAAGGCAAGAACATGGTTAGATGGAAATATAATGTTAAAAAAATGTAAGGTTTTCTGTTTTGGTGCAAATAATAGAAAAAAAAACAGAGTATTTGTAAAATGGTGATGAACTGTAGTGTTAATGTTCAAGGGACCTAAGTGTGCTTGCACATATCACTGAAAGCCGTCATGCAGATTCAGCAAGAGATCAGAAGGGTAAATGTTATGTTAGGTTAACCTTTGTTATGAAAAAGATTAATTCCAGGTGATTTTTACAATTACACAGGGTCCTAGTAAAATGAATTTAGAGTATTGTGTATAATTTTGATCTCCTTACTTAAGAAAAGATGTACTTGCCATGGAGGGAATGCAGGGAAGATTCAACAATCCGGATCTAGTGATCATGGGTTTGCCATGAGGAGAGATTGAACAGACAAACATTAGAGATTAGAAGATTGATGTATCATTTGGAAATTTTCAAAATTTTTAAAATGCTGAATGCTGGGAAGAGAATTTCCCTGATTGAAGTGTAGGACCGGAAAGTTGGAGGGGCGGGACAGTTTCAGTATAAGGGGTAGGCTATTTAGGATTTGCTTGAGACATTTCTTCATTCAGAGATAGTTGATCTTGTTTTTTTTTGTTCCAGATTATAACAACTCTAGTCCCTTTTGCCTCTAACCTTTTCTATTGTCTCCTGCTGAGAGCTTGGAAACTCAGTCAATATGTTCATTCAAGACAACGATTTTTTTTTTTAATTTTTTTAATTTTTTATTTTTCACACCATAAATCACATTTGCCATGATATACACTATTTCTTTTTCACACATATACAGTGACTTTTTCTCCCCCCCCCCCACCTCCTCCCAAGCCACCCCCCCACCCCACCCCTCTCATCCATTTTAGGTATACAATCTAGGTTGCATTAAGCCAGTCAGACAATGTTGTCATTCAACAAAAATACACCAGAAATTCTACTGAGTCCATTCTTTTCTTTCCTTCTCCTTCCATCAACTTAGGTAATGTTTGTCCCCGGTAGGTTTTCACTATTGTATTTAATGTAAGGCTCCTATACTTGTTCGAATATTTCAAGATTATTTCTTAACCTATATGTTATTTTTTCTAATGGAATACATTTATTCATTTAAATTTAGTAGTTTCTTCCTTTTAATTTGGTTATGTATTCCATTAATATTTAAAGTCATATAGTTCAGCGTAGCCCTTTTATATTTTGTTTATCTTCTCTTTCCGTTTTTCCATCATTACCATTCCTCCTTTTCCATTTCTGTTTTCTTATTTTCAACTCTTTATAAGACAACATTCCTACAAAATCCAACATTTTCCTTATTCTCCTATTTCTATCTTATTTATCCCCAATCTCCCCTTCCCCTCCTGAGTTGTCCTTTATCCCTTGTCGGACAACCACATCTCCCCTCTCCATTTGGATTTGCGAATCCACTCGCAAGCGTCAACTGATTTTGCAGTGACCGCTATTTCCCCTCACCCCGCCCCCCCCCAGAAAAGATTTCACTTTTCATATGTCACAAAGGTCACTCTTTTAGTTCCCTCCTTATTCTCTCTATTCCATTACCTTCCCTTATTAATTCTTGTCTATACTATCTATATTTTCCTCTAAGTACAGATACATTCACATATGCACATTGTCTCTATTCACTCTTATACCTCTTTACCCGCATACATATCAATCGCGATCATTTTTACTCTCATTACCCGTCTTCATCCCTCAGTCTATTTTTGTCTTTACCCACATACATATCAATCGTGATCATTTTAACTCTCATTACCCGTCTTCCTCCCTCAGTCTATTTTTGTAATTGTTCTGCAAATTTTCGTGCTTCTTCTGGATCCGAGAATAGTCTGTTTTGTTGTCCTGGAATAAATATTTTCAATACCGCTGGATGCTTTAGTATAAATTTATACCCTTTCTTCCATAAAATCGCCTTTGCTGTATTGAACTCTTTTCTCTTCTTTAGGAGTTCAAAACTTATATCTGGATAAATGAAGATTTTTTGCCCTTTATACTCCAGTGGTTTGTTGCCCTCTCTTACTTTTTCCATTGTCTTCTCCAGTACCTTTTCTCTTGTAGTATATCTTAGGAATTTTACTACAATAGATCTTGGTTTTTGTTGTGGTTGTGGTTTAGAGGCCAATACTCTATGTGCCCTTTCTATTTCCATTTCTTGCTGTAGTTCTGGACATCCTAGGGTCTTAGGGATCCACTCTTTTATAAACTCCCTCATATTCTTGCCTTCTTCATCTTCCTTAAGGCCCACTATCTTTATGTTATTTCTTCTGTTATAATTTTCCATTGTATCTATTTTTTGAGCTAGTAGTTCTTGTGTCTCTTTAGTTTTTTTATTAGATTCCTCCAATTTCTTTTTTAAGTCTTCTACCTCCATTTCTGCTGCTACTGCCCGCTCTTCCATCTTGTCCATTTTCTTTCCCATTTCTGTTAAGGTCATCTCTATTTTATTCATTTTCTCTTCTGTGTTGTTTATTCTTTTTCTTAAATCCTTAAATTCCTGTGGTTGCCATTCTTTAAATGACTCCATGTATCCTTTAATAAGAGAAAGTATATCCTTTATCTTGCCTTTTTCTTCTTCTATTTCACTGTACTCTTCCTCTTCCTCTTCCTCTGGGTTGGCCATCTGTTGTTTCTTTGGTGCCCTTTCCTTCTCTTCCTTCTTGTTTCTATTGTCTTCTGTGGTCTCTTCTTGCTGCAGGTGTTCTGCAGCTGTCGTTGCCAGCTGTGGAGATCGACTCCCCAGCTGGTCCCCCCTCCCGTCGGTGTGTTTTTTTTCATACGCATCGCGCATGCGCGATTCCTCGCGCATGCGCGGTTGCGCACTTTTACTCGGCTCAGCGAGCCATTTTTGTAGTCCATTATTTACCGACCTGAGGGAGCGGGTTTCTCTCTCCGCAGCGGGCCTCTTTGGACAGGTAAGGCCTTCACCTTTTTCCTCCTTTGTCTTCTCTTCCTCTCTTCTTACCGTTGCTTTCGATTTTTCTTTTTTTGTCGCCATCTTCTTTCCACCTTTATACTCACTTTTCTGTAACTTTTATTTCTGTGCCTTTGTGTTTTCCTTTGTTTTTCCCGACTTTTCTGGAGAGGGCTGGAGTTCACCGTCCGGCCACTACTCCATCACGTGACTCCTCCCCCATTCAAGACAACGATTGATGGATTTCTGGGCACTAAGGCACTCAAGGAAATTGGGGATAATGGTGGACAATGGTGCCTAATGGCCTATTTGTTCCTCTATTTCTCGTATTCTGTGTTGTATTCCCCCATTCTGTTCTGAATCATTGAAAATTGAGTAAGTAATGGAAAAGAGACATCCTCATCTTCAACACCATAATAGCATAGCATGTGAATAGAAACATTTTCAGTAAAAACACATAATGCTGGAGAAACTCAGCAGGTCAAAAAGTGTCCTTTATGTAGAAACAGTAAAAATACATAACTGATGTTTTGGGCTTGACCTCTTCATCAAGTTAATGGAAAAATGTCGGCAGGCGTCGAGCAAAAAAGTAAGGGGGGGAGGTGTGGTCGCAAAGGCAGGAGATAATAGGTGGAGACAGGAGGGAGGAGACAGCAGGGGTCAAGGGTAGGAGGGCTGGCTAGGTGAAAGGAGGGGGAAAAGGAGAGCAAGTTAGCAGAAACCAGAAAAGTCGACGTTGATGACATCTGGTTGGAGAGTGCCCAGATGGAAAATCAGGTGTTGTTCCTTCAATATGCAGGTAGTCTTGGTGGAATAGTACATAAGGCCATGGACAAACATGTGAGTATGGGAGTGTGACACAGAACTGAAATGGTTGACTACTGTGAGGTCTCTGTCATTGGTGCAGATGGAGCGAAGGTGCTCAGCAAAATGATCTCCCAATCTGTGCCCAGTCTCTCTGATGTAGCAAAGGCCACAAAGGGAGCTCCGGATGCAGTAAATCAGTCCTGCAGATACCCAAATAAAGTGTTGCTTCACTTTAAAGGCTTTTTTGTGGTGGCCCAAACCATGGCGAGGGGTTTGGTCGTGGGATCCTGTTGTAAATGTTGGAAATTACAGAGGATAATTTGTTGGATGTAGAGGCAAAATTCCAGAAGATAACATGATGACATTTTCACCCATTGTAGAGCGCATCGAAAGAACCAAAGGCATGTTGATTCAAACCAAAGCTTTTATTAACTAGAAGGCTGGAGCGTATCACATGCATGTCGATCAGTCCAGAATGACCTGGTCTGGCTAGGAGCAACCCTTTAAGACCTGCCAGTAGGTGTGGCTACACTCTCAGCCAATCACAGTCATCCTACACTACAATCTGTACATATACACATTGGTGATAGTACAGATTCTATCACATCCATTTTACTTTAGGCAATTGAGAAGTGAACATAATGAGGCAGTATTTGTGTGTTTCCTGCATTACAGGAGTGTTACATTCCTAGTATCATGATTTTCTGGCAGGGATGCCACATCATTTGTGCAAACATAAAGAAATGCAAGTCCAAAAAAGAGTTATATATTTCTTTTTCACATTAATTGAGCAAGACTGGATTTATATTTTGTATCTCAGATTTCAATTTCAAGTTTATCATCTGAGTGGACATATACAACCTGAGAAAAAAATGTTTCTCCAGACCGCAGCATACACACCTACGCAGCATATAATAATCATATATATATATATATATATATATATATATATACATATAGTTATAATTTTAAATAAATAGTTTAGAATGATTTACTCAGTTACAGAATAATTTTCATCAATCTCACAGCCTGCAAAAAGAAACTATTTCCAGCTTGGAAGTCCTGATTTTGATGGTCCTGTACCTCCTTGATAGTAGTGGGTCAAAGATACTGTGTGCTGGATGAATTGTGGATTGTGGAGAGCACATGGCCTCCCTATATGGAACATTGTGGATTGCGGGGGGGGGGATGGGTCACGTCACCTCCCTGTCTGAAACTTCTTCGGAAGTCTCATCACCTCACCATTGACTCATTTAAATGATTCAGTGTCATTATTGGGCTAGATGCCCGGCTCTGAAAAGACAAAATATCAATGCACACCACATTTCTTTCTCCCTACCTCTTGGTCCAAGTCCCAGACATCGCTCCAAGCCAAGACACAAAGCATCGCAGGTATGGTATGCAGAACACTGAGTTGAGCCGAAGTACTGTGATAGATCAATGTCAACAGAGAGCACGGTACAGGAAATTGGGAGTATATTTAAAAGCCACTGCATGTGAAGTGTGTACACATGTGGCAGAGTGTGGTACGGTAAGCAGCCACCGATTTCAGAGTCCTTTGTGCCTGCTTGCACCATTAGGTTTTGTTTCGTACTGTGTAGAAAAGGGCTTCCCAAACCTTTTAGCTCACCGAACCCTTTTGATGAGCACTTGGAAATCGCAGAACCCCATAATTACAAACGGGAAGCCAACAGGAAGTAGAATGTTGTCAACTTCTGGCTCAAACCTGATTGAATCTAATTTAAATTATTTTTCTTAAACAGTAACCAAACTGAGGCAGTGCTTGCAAAATCTCATTTCTTCAGAATTTGAGTATTTTGTTTCAACTGAATATTAACCAAATTACAAATACAAATATCACCAACCTTCCAGATGTGGGTTTCCAACCCGTCCCCACCCATCCACAGGCCAGAACTCCCAAAGCCTCTGAAGTGGTATCCATCTCAGCCCCAGCTGCCTGAAAATGGAATTCCTGATGCCCGTGACATGGGTTTGCATCCCAGCCCCAGCTATTCACAGGTCTGAGCATCCAACACCTCCATTCCTAACCCCCATCTCTGCCAATCAGGTGCTGGAGCCACCATCGCCTCTGCCGGTGGCCCCAATTGCAAACATACCATGGCTTCCAATGCCTCTTTCGATAAAGGTCCCAGTCCCGTCAAACACCATTTCAATGCCTACGCCGACTCCATCATTAGTTCCCACAACAAGAGGGAGGGGGGAGGGAGCAAGTGAGCAAGAGGAAGTGAGGGGGGAAAACACAAAAACCACAGAGAGTCAGCAAAAGCCATTTCCACAGTACTGCACATGTGGAATATCTTTCAGATTAAATTTTAAAACTGTGGCCAGTCTTGTGCTGCTAACGTCAGGCCTCAAGATGTAGTTTTGTTTTGTTAGGGTCGAGGCAAATGTGAGCAGAAGGAGAGGACCCAGTTAGTAAAGGAACACCAGGGTCGGAATATAAAAGCCCCGGATGGACCGACGACTGCCAGGGGTTCAGCCATTTGACAGCACAGCTGGCAAGCCTCGCCATGCCAGTCGACTGCATCATCAGGCTGGACTTCCACGGAGAAAAGATAGGGCACCACATGGTGTCCCTCCTTGAGAAATTGGAATTTCCAGAGACTGAGGGGAGTCTTTTGCCTTATGGTGTCCCTCCAGAGACACCAACACAAAATTGCAGGAGAATTAGACCAACAGGATGCACAGAAAGACAGGGAGATAGAATCTCCTCAGCATCACTGTAGTGCACTACAGTAGGCAGCGCAGACTGCCCAAATGCAAGCGACCAAACTAAAAGTGAGTCATGGAGGCAGCTTCAAAGCTGATTGGGACTCAGCAGCTCCAAGCAGTTTGCTGTCCTGGCTGGTAGTTTGACCCAGAAAACGTCCTAGCCATTGCCCAGCAGGGGGAGAGGATCAGCGCGTGTTAAGGGGATGGGTATATGTCGATGGATGGTGATAACTATGAGGAATCTGAATCCAATGACACACATCCTCCCCTGCATGCCCAAACATTTTCAAGCCTGACCAGTGACCATGCAGTCCTGCTATGAGGGCACCCTGAAGACCCTCAAAAATGGGAAGGCAGCCAAAAATGGGAGGACCGTATATGGTTACTGTGAGATAATGGAGACCCAGGACTACTCCATCAAGGAGCTAACCGGGCTAAGGGACCAATATCACCAGCGGCCGGGCAAAAACCTAGCCATGCCATCGCCACAGCTGTAGGACAAGTGGGACCCCAATGTCCGCCTCTCTCACTGGGAAGCAAGTGCCCTGGGTGATCTGTCTGAGTAACAGGCAATTGGCATCACCTTGTGGGCGCAGCCAAATGGAGTCAATATTGGCACCACCCTAGGGGTAAGAGTAGTGACTGTGGTCCAGGCCAGGATCCCTGCACAGCCAACTGCAGAGGCACACCACACACCTTTGGCAAGGGGGCACGGGTTGTGGGGGAGTGGGCACTGATCATGGGTATCTACGGGGGCTCCTGCAAGCATCACTTCCCAGGGAGCACGAAGGCTTTGGTGGGTATTTAGTCACCACCGCATGCCACGACCTTAAAGGAAAACCATCTTGGAAGCCATTGCCCTCCTGGAGAGATCAGAGTATATGGAGCAGGGAGCACCCACTCAAGTTTGCAGGGCTGAGGCAAAGTTTGCAATGTCACTCTGGAGAGAGCATTGTGGAGGGAAGCCCCATGAGGGTGGAGCTTCCCATGCACCGCCCATTCCAACATGACCAGCCTCCTCCCTTGTCCTCCCCTACCGAAGGTGGCCCCTGACTAATCTATCTTTTGACCTCACCAAAATTCCCACCCCCACCCCCACAGCGGGACTACACTTCAAGCTGTTGTTCTTCTTGCTGTGAGTCTACAAAGCACCCAGCACTCCAGATTGCTGCAATCCCATCAGTGCTTCTGATAGTCTTCCACACATCCACCATAGCAGCAGGAGCTGTTGGTATGAACCTTTTCACAGGAACTGTACAGAAAGATTTCAGCAGACAAAAGCTGTTGCCATGGACAGTCTCTCACAAGAAATTTAATCTTAACAATTTTCACAACATTTGTCATGCATCTTTCAATTACAGCCTTTGTAATGGACCTTTTTAATCAAACCCTGAGCTGTGGTATTTACTCTTCACTAATGTCTTTCATCACATTCTCAGGAAATTGTAGTTTCAGCTTTTAATTAGAATGTTGCAGATCCTCCATTAGCAGGAAATATTGTATATATTTTGTAACCACTTGGTAATGACAGCATCCCTCCAGTCCTCCCCATAACAAATACTATTCCTCATGGGATAGGTGCTTCAGGAACATTTATTCAAACCCTACTAATTTGCAGTCCTGACTCCTCCTGGCTATCAATATGGAGAACCAACACAGGCATATGTGGCACCAATTTAAAGGGAATGTGAGCAGGAATGGCACCATGGTGTCAGTCAGACGAAAGACCAGAAAAATGGGGTGATCCCACGAGAATACGGGTACACCCTGGATGTGCACCTGCTGGCCTGTCCCATCTCGCCACGGGATAGCATATGATGGGCATCTAGGCTCTGTGCTGAGGGAGCAGCCAAATGTGAAGCTAAGGCACAGGATGTGCTAGCCAAGGGAGGCTTATAAATGACCTTGCACTGCTTGATTGCAGTCATTGGTAGTAAAGATGCACACATATGCCAACAGCCAGAGAAACCAGGCATGCGAGTCAGTGAACAGACAATTTTTCTTTCTCTTCCCTCCCCTCTCACACTGGGAGCAGTTCTCACAGCATCTTGCTCCATCAGGAACACAATAACCCTGTTTTGTCGGTGAGGGGGGGAAGCTGGTGAGGAGCTGTCATTGAGTTTGACAACGTGCCTTGTCCACCATAGGGAAGGTACTTGTGTATATATCAATCCTCTTGATTTGCATTGTTTAAAATATGTTTTTACAGTTATAACATGTTATTTAGATTTTACAGTTTAGAATCCAGTTATTTATCGTGTTTGTAGTGATTGGCGAGTGATGTGACTTCCAAGGGGTGGAATGTTATATGTGGATTGTGGAGGAACCTATGGCCTCCCTGTCTGGAACATTATGGATTGTAGAGGGTCACATGACCTCCCTATCTGAAACTTATTCGGAAGTCACACCAATCAGGGTTGGACTCCAGCCACCCATTAGTGCACATCTAACCATTGGCACATTTAAATGATTCAGTGTCATCATTGGCCAGATAATCAGCTTAGAACAGTATAAAACATCGATGCATGCTATAATGATCGTGATCATGTTTGCATTACTAGCAATGTCTTAAGGATCATAGTTCCTGTTTGATTATACTTGGCTGCCAGCAGGGAGCTCACAGATGGAGAGCCTGCTGTATGGGAGATCTGTAATGGAGGCTTACAAACCTCATGTCAAGCCTCGTGGTGGCTGTTTACAACAACTTTAAAGTAAATAACCTTTTCCTTCATCCATACATTTTCTAAGCACTCATACAGACAAATACAAGATAAAACACATGCCACATTTCTTTCTCTCTTCCTCTTGATCCAAGTCCCAGAAATTGCTCTATGCCAGGTCATTATTGTGGACATTGCTGGAGGAGTTGTGGGTAAGGTGTGCACTACATGTGAGTCGAGCTGTAGTACTGCACTCGTTCAGTGCTTGCAGAGAGCCACAACCTCATTGGTACAGGGAATCGGAAGTGTATTTGAAATTCCATCTATGAATTGTGCACACTTGTGGGAGAGTGTGGTAGGATATTGTCTTGAAATGTGCAGAAGTTAGATGGCCACTGGTATCGGAGTCCAACCTGGGTCTGATATGAATATCTATGTATTTAGTTATTTAGTAGTAGTCAAGTCAAGTTACCTTTATTTATCATTCATACCATGCCTGCACGGAAAAGACATGAAAGGATTTCTCCAGGACCATGGAGCATGTTTACATAAATATAAGTTGAAATAGAAGTTAATCACATTAAAATATTAAGACTTATACATTAACAGTCCATGGTACCCTATCCCCAAATGTTCTTGGGGTTTAGGAGTCTGATGGCTTGGAGAAAATACCTGTTGCCCAATCTGGACACAAGGGCCTGAGTGCTGCTGAACCTCCTACCAGATGGCAGAAGGGAGAACAGTTTACTTGAGGGGTGTGTGGAGTCCTTCACAATATTTATTGCCTTTCGCCTGCATCAAGCGTCATAAATGATCTGCATGGTAGGAAGAGAGCCTCCAATTATCTTTCCCACTGATTTCACTATCCTCTGCAGGGTCTTGTGGTCCAAAGAGGTACAAACCAGGCAATGATGCAGTTGCACAAGATGCTCTAGATCAGGGGTGTCAAACTCAAATTCACAGAGGGCCAAAATTAAAAACTTGGACTAAGTCGAGGCCCGAACTAAATATTTATTGAAAATTTTCAACAACATCTGCATGTTTTCTCTTCTTTCCCTATGTAATGTTAAACTTTAGGATATAACTTTAGGAGGATAATGTTACAGGTCAGGAGTAGGTAGCTCAAGTTCACCCTTTGCTTGACCTGAGGGAAACCTATTTGGTCCCTGTGGAGATGTAGTCAGCATTCACAGGCTGTGTCCATTTTGGCCTGCATCAGGACTCAGCATTTCCTGCTCACTCCTCAGGCTCTAGGCCTCTATTCACCCTCGACCCACCATCCCTCTACCTGACCAGTCCTTTACCCAACCTCTACTCACCCCTCACTCCACTCGCTCTGCCTCTACCCACCCCATCCTATACACGCCCCTCTATTGCCTCTCCCCTCAACCTGTTCCTCCCTCTACCCGTCTCTCACCCTCTAATCACCCCTCCCTTACTCGCCCTGCCCCTCCCCTTTTACCTCTTCCCTATCCACCCCTCCTTCTACTCATCCCTCCCTCTAACTGCCCCTCGCACCACCATAACTTCCCCTGCCTATTACTCCTCACCTACCCCCTCTGCCCACCCCTGCTTACCCACCCACTCAGGCCCAGCGCGCTGCCGATCAGCCTTTGCGGACAGCCACCATCTCTCTCTTCACGTGCAGGGCCGAACCAGCCGTCCCTGGGGTCAGCACGGGTGCAAGGGCTGAAGGCCGTGGCGACCAGGAGACGTGTGCTCGCGCTGTGGAAGGGCCATCCGGTGCCAGTGGCACGGGGCTCACGCTGCCCGGGGGCCGTGCGCAGCCTGCCATGTCCGTCGCACCGACAGGAAATCACAGGCGCTCGCCCATCCGCCGCACCGCTCGACAGGTGGGAGAAGTGACTGGTTGTGCGGGGAGCCTTCCAACCGGCTTGCCGGCTGATGATATCGACAGACTTCTCGTGTTACAATTTCTCGTGTTACAATGGGGAAGGATGTGCAATGAAGGGGGAGGATGGTGGGGGTAACATTACCAAAAAACAGCATCAGCTCTCGCTGTAGGGCGGGCCACCTCTAATACATTTTTGAAATGATCTTGCGGGCCAAATATAATTATATCGCGGGCCAAATTTGGCCCGCGGGCCAGAGTTTGACATGTGTGCTCTAGATACATCCTCTATAGAATGTAGTGAGAATGGGGGTGGGAGATGAATTTTCTTCAGTCTTCACAGAAAGTAAAGGCACTGCTGGGCTTTCTTGGTTATGGAGCTTGTATTAAGGGACCATGTGAGGTTCTCCTCCAATTGCACTCCAAGGAACTTGATACTCTTGATGACCTCAACAGTGGAGCTGTCAATAGTCAGCAGAGCGTGGTAACCCCAGGCCCGCTTTTGTTTTTTTTAGCATTCAGGTACAGGTTTTTGGCTGTACTTCAGTCTGTTAGCGACTGCTTCATCTCAGTACACTGGCTCATCATTCTTACTAATCAGGCCCACCACGGTTGTGTCATCAGCAAACTTGATGTGGTTCAAGTTGTGTTTAGCTGCACGGTCATGGGTCAGCAGAGTGAACAGCAAAAAACTCAGCACACAGCCTGGGGTGGGGAGGGGGGGGGAGGTTGGGGGCTGTGCTCAATGTGATGGTCTTGGAGATGCTGTTACCAATCTGGACTGCCTGAGATCTCCCCAACAGGAAGTCAAGAATCCAAGTGCAGAGGGAGGTGTTTAGGCCCAAGCAGGCTCAATTTCCTTATCAGGTACTGTTATGAGCCCAGAGGATCCCAAAACCCAGCAGCAATAGATATTCACCAAGATAAATGGTTACTTAAACAAAAGTTGCTTTTAATTATCTTTAAACATGAAAATAGAATCACACTTTACCTTATCACTATTGACTTACTTAACCCCCTTCTAATTCTAAGCGCACGTGTATGTAATGTGTGTGTAAGTTCAGAAAAGTTTTTTGGTTCACAGTCCAATCTCACTTCTCATTTCTCCAAGTTCACTGGTTGCAGGCAATTCTTATATATTTAACATTTAAAAAGTTCACCAGGCTTTGGTGCTTGAAAGGTAAATGGTTACCGCTCAGGAAGGTTCTTGTTGGTTTTCAGAGAGAGATTTGTTGTACGATGGACACCCAGCCACTTCAGGATCTTGCAAACGAAACTTTCCCCCTTCAGGGTTCTCCAGATGATAACCTCTTTCTTTCAGGTCACCACAGAGTGCCTTTTTCTTTCTCTTATTCCAAGTGAAACATTAGCCAGCCATTCCTCTCCTCTTGCTTGAACCCAAGGGCTTTAACCAGGCTGAATCAAGCACTTACAACCCATCTTCCACATGGGGTTTCCACAAGCATGCCAGCTTGTCCTGTTGCTGTTGCTGGCTGTAACACTGTAGAAGTGATCTCTGCTTCTCTGTCTCTCTGAGAGAAAGCCCGTTTGACTCTCTCTGCTTGCAAAACCACATGACCCTCTTAAAACAGCTCCAGACAATCTGCGGCTCCAACAAGATCTTTCATCTGTTGCCTTTTTGTAAACAACAATCCATTAGTCAAGTCTCTTGGGCACTCTCCAAAGCTCTTGCAAAGACTGTTGGCCCCAACATGTCTAGCATGGGGCAGAGGTCCAGTATTTTAAATAAGATCTGTTTTAAAGTGTTTGTATATGACCTACTCTCACAAACCTTTCCCAATTTATCTCCCAAAAGCATATCTATATAGTCTGTCATAGTACTGTGACATGATTCTGTTGAATGCTGAGCTGAAGTCAATAAACAGGATTCGAACATATATGTCCTTGTTTTCCAGGTGGGTGAGGGCTAGATGGAGGCCAGTGGTGATAGCATCATCCATAGAGTGGTTGGGTCTGTATGCGAACTGCATGAGGTCTAGTGACAGGAGCAGCAGGAGCTTGATGAGCCTCTCGAAGCATGACAATGGGCGTGAATGTGACAGGGCAGTAGTCATTGAGGCAGGACACACCAGACTTTGGCACAGGGACAATGGACAATTAATATTGTTTGACATCTTCCCGTTTGTTTCCCGTATATTGAATAAAGTTAACTTTGATTGTAACACATGTCCAGACTCGTCTCTCTGTGAACCTACTGAACATGATACTTTCTCAAACACAACAAGGGTCCTCAATAATTTTTTGAGCCCTATTAAAGCAATGCTCCTAATAAATGCTATCAATAGAGGAAAGGGAGTCCCCAATGTTCTTTTTGATGATCATCTCTATTGACTTCCGGACCGATGCTTTGCAGGTACTATACCGCACAATGATACAACCAGACAAGATGCTCTCAATTATGCTCCTATAATATCCCAAGATGGGGGCTGGTATCCTTCCTCTCCCTAGCCTTTTTAGGAAGTGTAAGCGCTGTTACACCTTCCTAACTAATGAGATGGGCTAGTTAGCCTAGCCCCTATTTCTTGTATTTTTATGTCCAAGTCGATTAATGCAATGTTCTCGGCCACATCCCCACATCAGATTCCTGGAGATCGGTAATAACTCAGAAACTTTCAGAAGTATCTCCCCAAATTCCAAGTCTTGCCTTCCCATCATTTTACTTTTCCATATTATTCATAATTTCACCATTTGTGCCTCAGGCTGGACTGGTAACTTGGAAATATTTTCTCCCAAAGAACTTACAAGGTTCAAATTTATTCACCATCAGTGGTCCATTGTTTTGCTTAGTCTGATTGGTATGTAGTGTCAGACTAGAACAGTAGTTGGCGATGCAGTGATGATACAGTTATTCTGCAGAAGGCATCTAATTAGGACACATCATATGGCCTGAGCTAAGAATACCTTATCACATCCAATTACAGTACAACTCCGATTATCTGAAATAGTCAGAACCAGGCCTATTTTGGATAAATATTTTTTTTGGAGAATTGGTCTTTTTTTAAAAAAACAGCCCAGTAGCAACAGCAAATCACTTGTACTAATGTTTAAACAACAAACAACAAGGGAAGGCTTAAGTATTAAAATGCTTAATTAAAAAAAGCTGGCCCCCACCAATCACCGATACTTCCCTACCAGGACCCCACTTGTGCTGGGAGCCCAAGGGTCCTGTTTGTGCCTAGGAGCCCAAGGTCTGTTGTTGCTACTGCCAGGAGCCCAAGGTCCGCTGCTTTTGTCACAGGGAGTCCAACATCCTCAGTCAAATAAATGAAGATTTCTGTTTTGTTTCAGATATCCTCATATATCCAATTTTTTTAAAAAATTTGGATAACTGAGGATTTTGAAAAATACCATTTCAGATCATTGGAGTTGAAATTGTAACATCTTTTGTGGGTCTGGATTCTTCCCCACTGCTTGAATTCTGAGACTTTCTGATATATCCTATTTCTCTGCCTTTTCCTCGAAGAAGGGCTCAGGCTCAAAATGTCGGCAATATATCTTTGTCTCCTATAGATGCTGAATACACCAGATGAGTTCCACAGCATTTTGGCATTTTTACATCATCTACTCTTACTGCCTGCCATTCACTCTTGTTGTAGCTATGGTGTGGATTCCTATTGACAAAATTCCCAATTGAGTGTTTCCAGCATTTTCTGTTTTTTATCATTACAGGTTAGAAGATATTGAAATGGAGAGATAGATTTCAAAGGTGAAAGAGGCCATGGTTAAATATAAGGGTGACAAAAGGTTTGAAAGGGACAATGCGGAAGAATAGTTGATAACATCAGGAATAAAACACAAAAATCTGTAGCACAGTAATTGAAGTAAAAACACAATGCTGGAAAACTCAGCAGGTCAGTGTACTTTATACCTTGATGAAAGGCTCCATCTCAAAACGTTGGTTATGTATCTTTATCTTTGCTGTGTCAGCATTGAGCTTCAAGTTAATATTATCTGTTGGTCTGGATGTTGGGTGGCAGCAATTTCTTGAGAATACTTAGATATAGATTTGCTAACCATGAAGAAGGTGTGGTGGAAGGTAGGAGAAGAAAGTCTGACTCAGGAAATGGAGGGAAATGGCAGCAACCATTGAATGAATGGTCTCAATCTATGTGACTGAAAAAGTCACTGTATATGTGTGAAAAAGAAATAGTGTATATCATGGATAATGTGATTTATGGTGTGAAAAATAAAAAATAAAAAATAAAAAAAAATCTATGTGTCTGAGAAGCCTGTCACTTAGAAATGCATGTATACCACATCCACCTGCTCCTCTCCATCCACAACACTTGTTATATTCTCAAAGAGATTGAGTTAAAAATTACCTGTCCTACCTGAATTCATGCAGCATCTGCCTGATGGAACAATATCTATCCAGACGTCTTCCTATTTCTTCCTTTATAAAAGCTTTATGTTTTCCAAACTATGGACAATAAGCTAATCGGTCTTTAGTTATCTTTTTTGTTTAACTTCTTTATTTAAAAAGTGAAGTTATATTTGCCATCTAATCTGCCAGAACCTGCCCAAAGTTTATAGAATTTTGGTACATTACCATTCACGCATCTGCTATAATTTCCGTCACTTCTTTCAGTATCTTTGCATGCATTCTATCAGGCTCAGGAGACCCACTAGTTTAGGCCCACTAGTTTTCCCAACACTACCTCTTTGGCAATATAGTAATTCTTTCTAGGTTTCTTAACATGCTCAAGAAAACCATGGAGGATTCAGTTAATGGATACCTCCTCAAGGCTGCTTCAACTGATCTGATTTGACTAACCAAAATGTAGTTTTAAATCCCTGTGACAGCTGTCACAAGTTACAAGTGTCAATTATTCTTTTGTTTATTGCCTGTGGCATGATAACGTTTTTGGTGACCTATAGACCACTCCCATTAGTGACCTTTTTCCCTTTACTATTTGAAATCTCTACCCTTACAGCCTATACCACCTCTCACTATCGCCCTGATCTCCTCCTTAATTAAGTGTCTAGTTTATCATAGTCCCACCTCCATTCAACTTCAATTCAGTTCACGCTAAACCTTCATGTCATCAATATATCCATTACATTACATTGATGCATAGAATGTACTTTGTTTGAACTTGTTTTCTTGGTCATGGTCCACCTAGGTACAAATTACATATTTGTGACTCAGTTTCACTACTGGATCTGGCACTGGAACTGACAATAATCTACATACGCCATGTGTGGACATGTCAAGCAAAAGAAGGTTGCCATTTAAAATTCCTGTACTGAGTTGTGATTATTGCTCATTTGCAATCCTGCAAAAAAGCTTTTGCTTTATATTGTAATATTCTATGGTTCTAAGAAGACAAATCTGACACTTTTTGTCAGAAATAGATACACAGACACATGTGAGTCATTCAGGTTTCTGAGTCAAGGATCATTAGCATAATCATTAGCTGAACTGAAACCAGCTGTGGTGCAATTCTCGCCATTCAGAAGAGTGACTGAGCTCCAGGTTAAATTCTAACAGTGTTTAAGGAGGGCTCAATTTCAACATTTAAAAAGAATTTGGGCACATGGGTGGGAGAGGTATGGGGGGCTATGAAATGGGTGCACGTCAGATGGACTAGGCAAAAATAAATGGTTCGGCGCAGACTCAAATGGCCGAAGGGGCCTGTTTCTGTGCTATGGTATTGATAGGATTCCATGAGAGATGGGAGAAAGCTTGAATAGAGTATAAATGTCAGCATACTCTATATATATATATATATATATATATATTCCAAGTACTTTAATCTACTTACACTATATCATATAAAAAAGGTTCTGTGATTTCATTAAAAGTCACATCCTCCCATTTGTAACCCTTTGTCCTCTGACTTTTAACCTTTAGGATTGCACAATTAATATGCTCAAAACTTCCAAAAGATCTGTATTCAATTTTCAGAAAACAAAGCAAGTTGTATGTACAAAATTGGCAGTTGTCCAACGTATAAGATCATCGCAGTTTACCGAAACAAACCTCCCCCCCACCCCTCCTCGGTATTAAGCAGAGTTGGATTTCCCACAGGAACTGTAACTGGAGCCAATGGGTAATGTATTGAACAGATAGCATAAGGTGAAAGTGGTGACTGTAAGTATTATTATTTAAAATCCAAAAGCAGCTGCTTTTTGTAATGTAAATACTTTCAGGTCCTCATTGTATGCAGATGGAGAAATGCAAAATCTGCCCAGTAAGGACAGATGGGAAATGTGGCAGTGAAATAAATATGGGGAATTACAACAAAAATTGAACCCAGCTCGACATAAATGCAGCTAATCAGTTTTTCAGTGTTCCATACAGCAACTACACTGAAAAGATGTTCAAAGTGAAGAATATTACAAAATAAACCTGGACAACTAACTCTGCTGCTATTCTGCGATATCTAACCCCAGCAACACTGACTATTTCACCACATCAGTAAGGCTGGAATTGAAATATAGTTGAAGTAAACAGCCAGATTCCATCACAAAAATGCCTTAACTGCATCATTATAATTTGGAATAATCGGAAAAGTAACGATTAAGTCAGGTACAGACTCGGTTAGTTACAGAGTAGATTTTAAATGAGAACCTGCTTCCATAGAATAGTGAATAATATTGTCTCCTTCATAAAGAAAAAAGTTTAATGGAATTATGGAATCACATTGGGAAAGAGTCAAATCAGGGTGCCACAGAGCATAAAAACAGCCCCTTTGGCTCCCTTTGTCCATGCCATCCATCAAAGGAAATTGCTCCCCCAGGCAGAGTGCAGGAGTTTTTAATCACCAACATCTGAGTAGAAAAAGGAATCTAAGTAATTTACCAGAGGAGTGTTTGATTTATGATTAGGTCCCTTTGTGACATGGTTGTCAGGTTTCTAGTTGCACACATATCAACTAGTTCTATAATTAGTCTGTTGAAATCTTTGTGGCAGCACATGGCAATATAAAGAGTCCATTCATACACAGACAAAGCATAACCATATTGTGAGAAAAATTATATATGAAGCTAAGTAGCTGACCTTTCTACACTGTAGAATATAGTATAGTAAGATTCATTGTTCTTCTCTCTAATGTTTCTTTTTTCTTTTCTTTGGCTTTGCGGACGAAGATTTATGGAGGGGTGTGTCCACGTCTGCTGCAGGCTCGTTGGTGACTGACAAGTTCGATGCGGGACAGGCAGGCACGGTTGCAGCGGTTGCAGGGGAAAATTGGTGGGTTGGGGTTGGGTTTTTCCTCCTTTGTCTTTTGTCGGTGAGGTGGGTTACTTAATGAGCTACTTAATCTCAGTCGACAAAGCCATTAGACAGTTAAGAGATACCCTCCGATTGTAGCCAATGTCATTTTGATGTTGCAAAAACATACAATGTTCAGATGTGTTAGGTTTGTCTTTGATCCCTATTCAAAATCATTCACACTATGTTAGCCAACATATGACCAAATATGGAACATATGACCAAACACTTCCGTATTCTCTTTTGTACTGAGTATCCCCTGCAGTGGGACACTAATGTCCCTGTTCACATCCTTTGTTGTTGCTCTGTATTGTGCAATATCTGTTCATCACAATGAGTATGGCATGAAGGTCATGTCTATTCATATGTGTAAATTTAGAAGGCATATTCCCATATGGTTGAATGTTTTGCACTTTTTCTTAATCAATGGCTTCAGGATTTGTAGCTGTCTATAGGGAGTTTGTACTTCCTCCCTGGGACCTGCATGGGTTTTCCCCAGGTGCTCCAGCTTTTTCCACCCTCCAAAATGTACTCTGTTGGTAGATTATTTGGGTGCAATTGGGTGGCATGGGTTTCGATGGCTGGAATCAGCTTCTAATGAGTTGCACTGTTAAAAATGTAATAAATTCGGCACTCTTGACAATTATGTCTATCCTGACTGTAATCTAAGTAATCACAACTGCCTGCACAAGTTCCTTATCATTCTATCCCCTGCCTGTTCCTGTGCCTGTCTAAACACCTCTTAAATGCTGCTATCGTATCCATCATTGCCATTGGAAATGCATTCCAGGCACCTACCACTCTCTGTGAAAAAACTTACCTTGCAAATCTCCTTTAAGCTTTCCTCCTTTCACCTTAAATCCAAGCCTGATAATATTTAGCTTTTTTTTAATTTAGACATTCAGCAGGGTAACAGGCCATTTCGGCCCACAAGTCCATGACACCTACATATAGAACGGTGTGAGAAAACCAGAGCCCCCGGGGTAAACGCACGCAGACATGGGAAGAACATACAAACTCCTTACAGACAGCGCAGGATTTAAACCTCAGTCCCAATCACTGGCGCTATAAATAAGGAGAATATTCCCTTTCAGGATGATATCAAACAGTGGGATCATTTAAAAGACATTTGCTTACCCAAGATGTTAATTGGATTAGATGTACCAAAAACTCTTCAACCTCTAGAAGTAATAAGGAGTCAAAATGACAAACCTTATGCTGTGAGAACATTGCTTGGATGGACAATTAACAGACCATCAGAAGGAAAAATCAATAATGATCACGAGTCGTCAAATGTAAATGTCAACAGAATTTCAGTTGTCAAACTTAATGATCTATGGGAACAACAGTTTAAAATTGATTTTCCTGAATGTCTCACGGATATTCAAGAACCTTCAAAGGAGGACAAGCAGTTTCTGGATTTAGTTCCAAATTCTGTGAAACATGTTGATGGTGATTACTGGATCGCATTACCATTGAAGAAAAGATAAATTCACAAGTCTTACAATAAAATAATTGCAGAACAGTGTATTCTAACTTTGAAAAGAAAAGTCAAGAGAAATTATTTTCATTTGGTATATACCAATGTCATGTCGGTCATGATAACCAAGGGTTATGTAGAAAAGGTATCAGAAGAGATCTTGGAACGGAAAGATGGTAGAAAATGGTATTTACCTCACCATGGAGTTATACATCCATAAAAGGAGAAATTACGAGTAGTATTTGATTGTGGAGCATCATTTCAAGGAGTTTCATTGAATTCTCAACTTTTACAAGGTCCAGACTTAACCAGTACTTTAAAAGGTGTTTTAATAAGATTTTGTAAAGACCTTATTGTAATTGCTGCAGATATTGAAGCAATGTTTCATCAAATGAAAGTACCATCAGAAGATCGTGAATTTCTACGATTGTTATGGTGGCCGAATGGCAATTAAAGTAAAGATGTAATTGAATACAAAATGACAGTTAATTTATTTGGAGCCACTTCGTCACCGAGTTGTGCAAATTTTGCTCTCAAGAAATGTGCTGAAGATTATGAAGAACAATTTAGTTCTCAAACAGCATCAGAAATTATTTCTATGTTAATTATTGTCTTACTTCATTGGTTTCAGAAAAGGAAGCAATAAATCTTTATCATGAGTTAAAGGAAATCATTAACAAAGGAGGTTTCTTCCTTACGAAATGGATTAACAGTTGAGATGTATTGGCTTTTATTCCTGAGACATTGTACAGAAGAAAATTTGGCTGGAATGAAGCTATACCAGATTCCATTGCAGAAGATTGGATGAATTGGATTGAGAGTCTTAAATTATTAGAAAGTTTTGAATTCGACAGATATTTTTAAACCAACAGAATTTGGAATTGCCACATTTGCTCAGTTACACCATTTTGCTGACACAAGTGAAAGTGATTTTGGAACTGTCAGTTATTTAGTACTGTGAAATAACCAAGAGCAAATACATTCTGGATTTTTAATGGGAAAAGCCAGAGTGGCTTCATTAAAGCCAATCACCATACCTCGAATGGAATTGACTGCCGCTACTATAGTGAGCAAAATGGACAGTGTTAAGACGAGAATTACAGATGGGGTTAGCTTATTCTGTTTTGGAGTGATAGTACATCAGTGCTTAAATACATTTATAACAAAACCATGAGGTTCCATACCTTTGTGACTAACAGAATTAATGAGATCAAAAAGGTTTGCATGTTAATCAAAGGAGATATCCAGCTGACATGGTATCACGAGGATCCAAGGTTCAATAGTTTCTGAAGAAAGCCAACACTTGAGTGTTCGTTCCTCAATTTCTTTTGCAATCTTAAGAAGAATGGCCTCAAAATCCAGAAGAATTAAAAGAAGTTTTAATGGAGGATCCAGAAATCCAAAACACTAATGTGAGTACTATTCAAATATCTACTGAGAAAGATCTGATTATTCAATTAATTTGCTATCATTCTTCATGGTTTATCTTAAAAAAGGCAGTAGCATGGATTCTTAGATTAAAAACTATGTTTTTACATCTTATCAAAAAAGAAAATCTGAAGTCTCAAAAGAGCTGTTAGCTAACAGTTAATGAATTGGCAATGCTGAATTAGAGATAGTTCATTTTTATCAAAAAGAGGCCTTTGATAATGAGATATCAAAATTGAAGAAGAATCTGAATGTAACAAAAGCAAGTCGTGTTTACAAGATGAATCCTATTCTGGTAAATGATGTATTGAGAGTAGAAGGAAGTTTGGAAAAAGCAATAATGCCAGAAGAAGTGAATCATCGAATTATATTTTAACTAAGGAATTGATTGTTCGACATATACATGAGAAAACAGGACATGGTGGTTGTAATCACGCATTATCAAAATTGCGCCAGAAATATTGGATACTTGGTGCTTCAACATTGATCAAAAGAATTATATCAAAATGTGTTCGTTGTTGACGTGTAAATGCTAAACCTGGACAACAACAAATGACAGATTTGCCACAAGACAGATTTTCGTCTGATGAACCCCCGTTTACATACTTGGGAGTTGATTATTTTAGTCCTTTGCACGTAAAATATAGAAGTGTTGAAAAATGATACAGAGCTATTTTTACTTGTTTGACTACGAGAGCAATTCATATTGAAATAGTGTCATCGCTTGATACAGTCTCTTTTATCAATGCTCTTCGACGTTTTATCACCAGACGTGGTCAAGTGAAGGAGTTACGTTCTGATAATGGATCTAATTTTACAGGAGTTCAGAGTTACGAAAAGCAATTCAAAATTGGAATCAACATCAAATTCATGATTCATTACTTCAGAAGGAAATTAGTTGGATATTTAACCCATTCGCAGGATCACATCATGGTGGGGTGTGGGAAAGAATGATTAGATCTATCAAGAAAATTCTTAATTCCATTTTGAATAATCAAATATTGAATGATGACAATCTTCAGACAGTATTATGTGAAATCAAAGCTATTTTCAATAGTCATCTAATAATTAATATTTCTGTCGATTCAAATGACATTGAGGCACTTACATTGAATTTATCTCTTACTTCTTAAATATAAACCTTTAAAGCCTCCGAGTCCATTTCAGAAAGAATATATTTATGCAAGACGCGGATGGAGACAAGTGCAGTTTATTACGGATTTATTTTGGAAAAGATGGATTAAAGAATATCTTTCATTATTACAAGAAAGACAAAAATGGTCTAAAGCTAAACACAATTTTGTCTGCAGAGACTTGTAATTATCATGGACAATTCTGCACCAGGAAATTCTTGGTTGCTGGGGAGAATCGTGGAAACAGTTCCGAACAAGAAAGGTTTTGTTCAGCAAGTGCGGATTAAAACCAAGACTGGTTACTTAAATCGACCTATTACTATCTTTTACAAGAAGCAGAAAGTTTTGATTTCTAATCTTATACTTAGCATATTAACTTTTGTGTCTGTAATAGTAATGTGACAGATTATGTTATATTTTATATTGTATATAGACATGTTTTAAAAGGAGATAAATTGTGTCAGTTTTTTTTTTAAACTAAAAACAGATCTCATTTAAAATGCAAGAGCTTGGCTCAAGCCAGACAGTCCAGGCTCCAAGTGCCTTTGCAAAAACTTTGAAGAATGCCTATAGAGACTTTACAAGTAGGTGTTAATTGGACATGCTGTGAATTAATGGTTTATTGTTTTGGAAAGCAACAGATGAATGGACTTGAAGATTAGGTCCAGTGCCGCTGTCAGAGTGCTCTTCTAAGAGGGCCATGTAGTTTTCTGAGAGTGAGTGAAGCCACTTTCAGGTGCATCCTCTGCCTTGAGGGCGGCTGCAGAAGCGGATCCCAACCTGAAGACTCACCTTTCAGGTGCCTGACAGCCCCCCGCTCCGCTGTCAGGCACCGGGGAATTGGTCGCTGGTTGATAAAGTCATCAGCCCGCCCCCAGGCTGCCGCTTACAGCGGCTGTACATTCAGGTGCCTCGGCGGAGCCTGGCAATCTGCCAATTATCCCTCCCGGAGGAGGGTTGGTGTTGGCACCACAGAGCCGCGTTCAGCGCATTCAGGTGGATACCTCATCTGCTGCATAGGGGTAGAATATGCAGCTTTACATTGGGGTATTCTGGCCACCTGAAAGAGCCTTGAGAGTGAGTGTATTCATTTCTACAGTTCAGCAGCAGCAGCTGGGACTGGAACATGACAAGCTGGCAAACTTGTGGAAACCCCATTTTAAAGACGAGTTGTGAGTTCTTAGTTCAGCCTGTTCAAAACCCTTGTGGTCCATACAAGAGGAGATGGCTGGCTGTATAATGTTTCACTTGAAATAAGGGAAACAAAAAGGAACTCTGTGGTGACCTGAAAGAAAGAGGTTATCATCTGGAAAACCCTGATGGGGCAAGTTTCTTCAGCAAGACACTGAAGTGGCTGTTCGGAAGGAATCAGTTTGTGTCCAGCCAGCAAGAAATCTCTTTCTGAAAACCAACAAGAACCTTCCTGAGCAGTAACCATTTACCTTTCAAGCACCAAAGCCTAGTGAAGATTCATAAATGTTAAATTCTGTGCACAGTATAAGAATTGCCTGATACCAATGAACTTGGAGGACTGAGAAGTAAGAATGGACAGTGAATTAAATAACTTTTCTGAACTTATATACACGAGTGCTTAGAATTAGAAGGTGGTTAAGTTAAGCTAATAGTGATGTTAAAGTTTGATCCTGTTTTCATGTTTAAAGATAATTAAAAGCAACTTTTGTTAAAGAAGGCATTTGTCTTGGTGAATTTCTATTGCTGCTAGGTTTTGGGGTCCTCTGGGCACAAAAAGAAATTATTATGTATTCATCATTAATATCTATAATAATAATTAGGGGCTGGAATGTAAAGGTTAAAACCTTGTGTTTTTGCTTCTTATTAATTTTGTGCCTAACCGTTTAGGGATAAGTAGTGTTTGTAGTGTTATTATAATCACTATTACGTCATTTGGTATGACAGGTTTACAAAGATCGTGAGTTGGGAGTTGGATTTAGGAGTTGCAATAATGAAAAGATGCTGGTTTGATTGATGTTTGGATAGCATGATGTCAATTAGAAATGAAGGATACGGATTAGTACAAAATAATTTTCTACACCAATTATATATTTTTGGAAAAAAAAATTCAAAAAATAAATTGAATTTTAAAAGCACTGCCCGGAACAACCCAATTCCCAAGCAGTGTGGATTTTCAGACTTCTACTGTACTACCATACAAGAGGTTATTAAATAAAACCAGAGCAATATAATTATATGAACTGAGAATTTGTTAATGCATAGGAATTTAGACATTCATGCATATAGCACAGTAACAGGCCACTTCGGCCCACAAGTCCATGCCACCCAATTTACACCCCATTAACCTCCACCCCCAGTACGTTTTTGAACGGGGGGGAGGAAACCGGAGCCCTCGAAGAAAACACACACAGACATGGGGAGAACGTACAAACTTTTTACAGAGAGCGCAGGATTCAGACCCAATCACCACCATTGTAAAGGCGTTGCACTAAACTGCTACATCATCCGTCCTTTCCTTTCCCTTTCTTGGGTGCTATCCAAATTAATGATTTGGATGACGTGTCCAAGAGTAAAATATATTGATGTTTTTGAATACAAAACAGGGTGGTAGTGTGGGTTGCAAAGAACATGCAGAGATTCCAAGAGCATATAGATAAGTTAATGCCCATAGGGAAAAGCCCATGGCAAATAATCAGGAAAAATAGAAATGCAGCCTATTTTTTAATTGATGGAAAATTGAAAGAAATCCCAGTATCCTTGTTCAAAAGTCATTGAAAGTTAAAATGGAGGTACAACAATCAAGAAGGAAAGCAAGTAGTATGTGGGCCTTTATTGCAAGTGTAGAGATATTTTATTATAACTATTCAGGATTTTGATAAAATTGCACCTGGAATATTGTGAACAGATCCCTACATAGGCAGAATATTCTTGCAAATGGAGTGGCATGAAAATTCACCAGATTGATTCCTGGGAATGGGGGAGATGGTCATTTCAGAAGTTCTCCATTTATGGAGAATGCAAAATGATCTCACTTCATATATATAAAATTCTAATATGTATGCTTGTCAAGGTATATGCAGGGATCATGCTTACCTAACTTCTACCGAAATTTTCGACCGTATACTTTCCAAGTGTAATGGGACAAGATAGCTTTGCAATGATTTTGAAGAGTTTTGTCAGTAGCTGTCACCTTAGACAAACGTCAATTGCTGCTAGATTATCAATTCAATTATTCAATTGATTTGGTCTGCTCAAAACTTAGTTTTCTAGTGCACAGAGAATTCCATGATTGAATATCGCTGACTACCACATTCAAGGGTTGAGGACTAAATATTGTAGGATACACCAAAGACTCCTGGCATAAAGGTGACAATTTGAAGTCCGCTGCCAGCAGATTGCACCTGTATAACAGCAACTGAGAGGTACCTCATAGAATATGCAAATAAAAACTTGATGGCATGCCAATATAATGTAAACTTTGTAGCAAATAAAATGTCTTGCTCTGTGAATAGTCTACTTTTCTACCATGTTGCACATATATTTCAAAATGTGAATGAAGTGCACTTTAGAGTCAAAGAAACGTACAGAACAGAAACAGACCCTTTTGGGTCACATTGACTACAACTTTGAAACCAATCCACACAAATCTTATTTTCCTACATTAGACCTGTATCACTCTACACCTTTCCTATTCAAGTCCTTGTTCAAACTAGCCTTGTAAACACTAAATGTACCTTCCTCCATCAACTCCTCAGAGTTCATTCTAGATTTTCATCACTCGATGTGGAAAAACAAACACCTCAGATCACCTTCGACTTTCTCCCCTTATCTTAAACATGCCCCTTTGCTCTCAACTCCCCTGCCCTAGGGGAAATAAAGATTCTATCTATGCCCCTCCAGTAGGAATAAACAGTTCCTCTAATCTCTCTACAGCTAGTTCTCCAGTCTCGGCAACATCCTGTTGAATCTCCTCTGCTCTATATTGGTACCACATCCTTCCTGTTGTGTGGCTACCTGAAATGTGCTACAGGTTGTTGATGAGAAGGTGAGCCATTCCGTACTCATGGATAACCTCATCACCTGACTGTACGTGCACAACCAGATGAAGCAGGGTTAGGGTTAGGGACACACACATTTGCACACAATAATTACATATATGCATAAAGATATAGCACAAAATAAATATATATAAATATTTTGAAATAATTTACTCAGTTAGGGAATTCTATTCAGCAATTCCATAGCCTTGGGGAAGAAGCTAGTTCCTAATCTGGCAGTCCTGATTTTCATGCTTCCTGATGATACTGGGTCAAAAAAATCCTGTGTGATAGAAGGTCCTCAATAATTGTTTGTGTCCTTCCTCAAGGGCTCATTCTTTGAGCGGAGTACCACAGGGGTTGGTCCTGGGCCTGCAACTGTTCACAACATATATTAATAATCTGGAAGAGGGGACAGATGGTAGTGCTGATTAAACTAAATTGAGTGGAAAAGAAATTGTGCAAAGGATACAGAGAGATATAGCTAAGTTAAGTGAGTTGTATAAAACTTTGGTGAGGCCAAAAATGGAGCATTGTGTTCAGTTTTGATCACCTAACTACAGGAAAGATATCAATAAGATTGAAAGAGTGCAGAGAAGATTTACTAGGAAGTTGCCAGGTCTTCAGAAACTGAGTTGCAGGTGTTACATACATGACAACAGCAATAAAGATTAGCCCAGATGGTGTTATATATAAAATAGTATTTTTAAATTATTAATCAACAACTACATAACACCTACTCTAATTTAACTAACTTATCTAAACTTAACTAAATTTATATAAAATTATCTAACTATTCGCAAATATATTGGTGTGTATGTGGAAGACCCCAAGCCAGTACAGCTCAAGGTTAAATTCTGGGAAGGCAGTTACAAGTTCATAGTTCAGAGATTCGATGATGACAGATAGACTTGAGATTGATGTGACACACAGGCTTTAGATGGTGGAGGCACCCAGACCTTAGATGAATTGTGAGACACACAGGTTTTAAATGGTTGAGGTACGCAGGCCTTAGATGAATGGTGAGACATTCAGGCTTTAAGATGGATGAGACATACAGGCCTTAAGATGAAGTTAGCAGTTCATGAATTGGGTGAAAGAGACTGGAGATGACAAAATGTTGATTACTCATGACACCCTGGTTGAAGTGCTTCAGAAAAATGTACTTTTTAGACGAGTGCCTTCTTCTGCAATTAAAACCCTTTTCATGGGTCATTTGAGTCGAGTGCAGCATTTCTTCTGCATCTTTAAAACCCTTTTTGTAGATCAGTGGAGTGCAGTGTTTCTTCTGCAACTTTAAAACCATTTTCGAGGGTCAGTCAAAGTGGTTTCTCATTCCTCTGTAAGCAAAAGGAGGAAATCTGACAATTCTGTCTATAACCACACAATGAGGCCAAGTGGGTTTCTCATTCCCACAAGAGAACTTCCTTAAAATGACCCCTCAAGCAAAACTGTGTATTCAGTCTTAATCTGTGGGTCACATGGTCTCTGCACCTGGATTTTAGAGAGACTGCCTTGCTTCTCTTCAAATGTATACATTTAGGAGCACAATGTTTTTAAAGCTTGCTGCTAGTTTCACTGTCACTTTAAATCCTGCAGGCAGGTTGTTAAATCTGTTCTCTTAAAGGGACAGTCCAACACAAATAAAATGAACTAGAAAATGGGGGAACATCACACAGGGAAAAGTAAACAGGTTAGGACTTTATTTCCTGGAGTGAAGAATGAGGGCGATTTGATAGAGGTATTTAAATTTATGAGGGTGATAGGATAGACAGAGTAAATGTAGTAGGTTTTTTTCTAGATGGTAGATAAGATACAACTGGAGGACATAGGTTAAGGGTGAAAGGGACTTTTAGGGGGAACATGAAGGGAAACTGAAGTGGTGAATTTAGGCTCAATTTAAACATTGAAGAAAAATTTGGACGGATACATGGATGGGAAGGGTATGGACTGGGTGCAGGTCAGTGGGACTCAGCCAAAAAAAATGGTTCAGCACAGACTAGAAGGGCAGAAGAGTCCTGTTTCTGTCCTGTAATGTTCTATGGTACTATTGGAGTAGGTAAGGATCTGACGGATGGAGTACAATTTTGGTAAAAGTGAGGTGCAAGGAAAAATGGAAGATCAGATTATTATTTAATTGCAAAAGGACAATTGAGAGTGCTTGTGCATGAATTGCAAAAGATTGGTTTGCAGGTGCAGCAACCTATCAAGAAGGCAAATGAAATGTTGGCCTTCAACTGCAAAAGAATTTGAATTTAGGAGCAGGGAAATTATACTGCAACTGCACAAGGTACTGGTGAGGCCACATCTGAAGTATAAATCTGGCTGCCTTACTTGATGTAATGGCTTTGGAAACGGCACAGAGTAAAGTTCACCTGGTTGATTCCAGAGATGAGGGGGTTAGCCTATGAGGAGAGATTGAGTCATCTGGGACTGTACTCGCTTTAATTTAGAAGAATGAGGGGATTTTATAGAAATTATTAAAATTATGAAAGGCACAAGTAGGTAAATTGTTCCCATGCGTGGGGGAGACTAGAACTAGGGGACATAACCTCAAGAATAGTAGATGGAGGATGGAGGAGGAACTGCTTTTCCAAGAGATTGGTGAATCTATGATGGCAACCTTCATTGAATGTATTTTTCGACCAGGTTGGATAGATTTTTACAAAGTAGGGGAATTCAGGGATGTTAGGGAAAATGCAGGGAGGTGGAGATTAAGCCATGATCTCACTGAATGGAGGAGGAGGCTCGACGGGCCGGATGGACTACTCCTGCTCCCATTTCTCATCTGAAGCAACAATCCCGCTCGTTGCTGGGTTTCATTCCAGCAAAAGTTCTCGTCGTTAAGCATGGCCACCCTTGGCATGAGCCTCAGTTGGGAGTGAAGATGATCTTCACTCCTATCTGGTAATCTCCTAATGGCTGTCAGAAACACAAATTCTCACAAATGAGTCTCTTTAAGATCGGTGACACGACAAGCTTTATTCTCAAGTCTGCAGAGTTGGACTCATCCGGCTTCTTGCCAAGTCGAGCCCTGATACATAGAGTGCATTGTTTTTTATACAATTTGCTTGTCCTTCGGCATCTCCACTATACTGCTTTAATTGGTTAGTTTTTGCAGAATCATCCTGATTACTGTTAGTCACGCACACCACGATCATTCATGACCTCTGCTCACACCAAATTCTGTTTTTCACTCTTTATCAATCTTTGGCTCCTGCATGTCTCTCTGTAGTTAAATCTGTTGCAAGTCTGTTGTAACATTTTCCAGCTAAACTCTAGTGGTTAGCCCCCTTTTATGACTAATCATCACATTTTAACTTAAACCCTTTTTAACCCAAATTCTCTATCTATAACAATGGCCACGTAATGTCAAACTTGGCTTTTCTTCTCACGATTTTTAATTAATTAAAAAGATTTAAATTGACTCCCAGTCTTCTTTTGGATACTTCATATATTACCTGGCATTCAAGGGGGGGGGGGGGAGGAGAAAGACTGCATCATCCACAAAACTTCGCGTTTTTCCGCCAACTCCTGCGCGCTGCCCGCGAGCCGTTAATTGCGCGCGCACCCTCCTAACCCGATCACGCAGCGGAGCTGAAACCCGATTGGTCCTTGGAGGTGATTCGCGATTGGCTCGAAATCGCGAGGGTGCGCTTCGAGATCGACTTCAATTGTTCGCAACGTTTTTTTTGGGGGGGGGGTATGGGAATGTCAATCACGGGGTGGCAACCAATAGATTAGCAACGGCTTCGCGTTCCTTGAGAGGATTGGTCACCAAGAGCAGCGGGGTTCCGCCTTTCGCTCTGTGGTGGAGAAGCAAGCAGAGGCGTCAATTCCTTTGACGAGCGGAGCTGCCAACGCACGGACGGGTCCAGAAGCTCCACCACAGCGGGTGACGAGTTACCGCGATCGCAATAGCAACAGCAACGTCAGTGCAATCCGGACGGTGAGTACCTGTGGGTGCCCGGTGGAGTTTGACAGGGCAATATGAATCTTTAAAAGAAAAAAAAATTGCATTGGCCTGGCTTCGCGCTCTTTTCGTGAACGGAAACCGCCAAGGAGACGTGGGCGAATGGTTAAAAGCTCCCATGTCCGGGATGGAGTTTTGAATAGAACAGCTTGAGGCTGCGGCCAGTCCTTTTACCAACCCCCTCATGAAAGTGACTGTGGGGTCTCGACCCACTGGATCAAATGGCAGATCGCCGTGATTCTGCCAGTTAAGCGCAACGTTGCGCAAGTCTCATCACATTTCCGTTTCTTCGTGAACTCCATCGTGATGTTCCTGAGCAATGCAAAGGTTGACGTAAAGTGCAACCGCTGGCGAAATACCATCATTCCGTTTAGTTGGTCAGAGAATGTTCTCGAAACGTGCGAAACTATTGCATTGCCACACTTAGGAAGTTTCTGCCCTGTTAACCAAGAGGGGCTCTTGGATACAAGAACTTGGGAGTCTCAATTTTACAAGGTAATGGCACCAACGCAGCATTAATTTTATTTTAAAAATATAAATTTTTGGAATCACTAGGACAAAAGGAAATCCTGTTGGAGAGTAGAGCTCTGGGGGTCACTTTCCAATTGACTTTTATTTTTGTACATGACTGTCATTCTCAAATAATGGTTACATTTTTAAAATGGCGATTGGGGGTAATCCACTGACTCAGCCAATCCTCCCCTTTTCTCCCTTGAAGGATTTGAGCACTTCCCTGGGGGTGTTGTCCCGTCGTCGTTACAGTGATTGCACCAGCTTTCGGGGACAAAACTGACTTCTGTCAGGGCTGAGAGCTTCTATGACCGGATTAAATTATTGTGAGACTTCACTCTCAAAATTGTATCTGTGGGCTTTTATCGTGGCCCTGATCTGGATGCATTCAATCAATCTGGTGCCGTCTAAGACCTGACACTGCAGTCCTCCTGGTATGGAAGGATTCTGCTTTTAGAATCTATAATCCTTGTTAAGGATTTTGTGGAGTCATTCCATTAAAGACTTTTAAATGACAGGGCACACCTTGCAAAACTAACTGTCTCAATTGTTGAGTCATTCCATTAAAGGCTTTTAAATGACAGGCCACACCTTGCAACACTAACTGTCCCAATTGTTGAGTCATTCCATTAAAGACTTTTAAATGACAGGCCACTCTTTGCAAAGCTAACTGTCTCAATGGCTTTGATGCTAGTGAGGTTTTCTTGCAATTTTGTCTCATTTCACCATTTCTTTGTCAAAACTTAATTCTTATGCCCAAATTTTGTACTTTTACATTGATGGTGATTGGGCCAAAGGGGTCAGTACTATTATGACAAAGAATATCTGATATATAATTGTCCTCAATATACCAAAAATCCTTCAAGCAATGATGTGCAGACCAAAATGATGTTGTAAGCCAGAAATGTCATCACCAGCAGCTGTGCAGAAATGATCGAATAATCAAATTTTAATGATGTTCAGAGAATGTATTGAACAGGGCTTTGAATGAATTACAGGGTTCATCTCTGTACATTTGTGAGAGTTGATGAGACAGTTAACTTAAAAGATGGCTCCCTCACTGAGCAGGGCTTGTCTGGATTTTTATTGTGCTAAGGTCTCTGGAGAAGGACATGAACCTTGCTTAGAGTAGCAGTACTGCTCTGGTGACGGGCATGATACTGGACAGTCGGGGCTATTTCTGAACTGATGGTTATGGCGTTGAGCTATGTAGATATTTGATATCCGCTGTCTTGAGTGGAAGGCAGAACCCGGGTTAAATATGAGTTCCATTACCTAGGTCTGTCTTTAACCCAAATTTGTATTCAAGTTGGAATCATTACGCGTCAGTCAAATGTTTATCTTGGTATATATTTTGCCTTTATATGCATATAAAACATTTCCAATACACTAAAACATCATTTCCATGATGCTGCAGTGCATAATAATACTTTTAATTGCCCTTTAATCTGAGTTGTGGCCATTTTGCAGGGACAAGGGGCAGCATACAGTGCTTCTTTGCCTTCCTTCCCTTCCACCCCATGGCACAATTGCATTTTAAGGCCAAGTGGCCACCATTTTGCTGCTTTTCCAGGCTGCAATCATCCATGTCGCAGCTTTTCTTGTCTTTCTAGCCTGACAGCAGCATTGCAATGGTGCACACTGCTTCTTCTCCCTCCCTAAGATTGGTGGGGGGTGTGGGAAAGAACTGTTGGTGATAAAATTTAACAATTTTTGGCCATTACTATTAGAATTGTGATTCAACCACACTCAATCTGGAAGTTGATGTTCTACTTCCGTTGGCTTGTCAGTTCATAACTACAGGTTGTTCGTAAATCTGACGTTTTTAACCCGGGGACTGCCTGTACGTTCAATGTAATGATGGCATGTTGTATGATTAATGATCTTGCAAGCATAAAGTTCCCCTTTCCATAATGCCATACGAATTGCACATCAAGATAATTTTACACTACATATCAGATGAGCTTTTTCTGATTTAGTCATATTTATTTGATTTTCTTTTTCACTATTTAATTGTTGTTTACAATATTTGAGACTCCTTTATTGTCATGTAATTAATAGTAGCGAGCATATAAAATTATATGAAATTACCTTCTGCCTGTCATAAGGCAGGCAAAGTTGGCATTAGTATGAGAGAAAGAGAAACAAAAAAGTCCCTTTAGAATCACTGAGTATCTGTGGAATGTACAGACTCCTGTTCAATTCATCGGCAACCCACGCTCGAGATCCAAACTCCTGACACAATCCAGAAAGCTTCAGTGCCCCAGGCCTTTTGGTAGCCCTTCTTGTCTTCAGCACCTTCTTGAATCTTGGTTCCCATGAGCAAGGCTCTTGCAGCCTGTGCGCGTCCCCGATCACATCGCCCACATCCTGCATGGAACTGTCAGCTGCTGTGTTTCTTGCTGATCCACTGCTATGGACATCTTCCCTATGGGGTTGTCTTCTCTGGCTTCTCTTTCTGAACAGGGAGTGTTCTTCCTTCTGGTGCCTGCTGCTCCCTCGTGTCTGCAACCTCTTGTGGCAGCTGCTGAGCACCATCACCTTGGGCACAGGGCATTGCAGGATTTAGTTAAGATGTCATCAGGCCATTTAAAGCCTATATGGAGCAGCTGGCATTAGGACCAGGCAGTTGAACCCTTCAAGAGTCTCTCCACTCTCTGGGATCTGCAACACTACCACATTCCAGCAGCTCTGGCAACACCACCTTTTTGCTAAGATTTGTGAATGATTTTTTTTAAATCTAAAGTTTAAAATGTTGGCATTGGTATAATTGAACCTAGGATGAGAAATGTGTGAAGTTTCTGTGGACTGGGTGGAAAGGATAAAGTTGATGCTTCAATGTGAAACTTCTAATCTTACAGCAATAAAAAATGTTGACCTAATAATGAATTAACCCTATAGGTGAGATGGGTGTAGGTTTTTTAAACCATTGTTAAATGATACAAGAATGGGTCTGTTAAGTTCTGTGATCATTCTGTATTTTTTCTCATCACAAGTTATGAAAGTGGCATTAAGTCCTTAAGATTCTCAGAAATGTATTGCCCATTTGTCTCGAAAAATATAATCTTTGTTGCCTGAAATGTCTAACCTTGTGGCTTTAAATGTCATGAATATATCCGGGTAGCTTTCAAAAAGGCCCGAATTTCTCTTCCTACACCAGGAGTGTCAAACTCAAATTCACAGAGGGCTAAGATTAAAAAATTGGACTAAGTTGTGGGCCAAACTAAATATTTATTGAAAATTTTCAACAACATCTGCATGTTTTCTCTTCTTTCAACATATATAATGTTAAACATTTTCTTATTAAAATAAATGTTTAATAATAGTTTTGGTTAAACTCTTTCCAGAAGAAGCATTAACAAATGAGAAATAAAATATAAAATAAAGTTTGCTATAAAACCAGACTTCTTTTCATTTACTCCACCTTCTGGAGCTTTTGCTTCTTGTTCAGATCCTTATACCTGTCCTGGTGTTTCGTTTCATAGTGTCGTATGTTATATTCTTTAACTACAGACGCGCTGGCTCCACACACAAGACAAACAGGTTTGTCTTTTAAAATGATGAACATATAGTCTGCCTCCCACCTGTCTTGAAAGGTCCTGTTTTCTGTTTTTCGTAAGGGGTTTATTACATGTGAGTTAGGCGATTAGTGGGCTGGTGCCAATGCATTTGCAAAGCATTCTGGGATTTGTAGTATTAGCTGTGCATGCACTATACTGGCGTGGCGGCCAGCTCTAATACATATTTGATATGATCTTGTGGGCCAAATAAAATTATATCACGGGCCAAATTTGGCCCACGGGCCTGAGTTTGACATGTGTGTCCTACAGAGTGACATTACATTATCAGTCTAATGATTATAAATTTACTCTCCAAGTTGCTTCCTAAATATTTGGTCTGGAGAAATAGCTGATGCTAACTAGTTTTCTTTTTGGTTGAACAACTTGTAAAGTACTGAAAGTAAATTGCATATGGTTTGAGAATCTGGCAGGGAAGAATTATTGGAGTTGTATCATAACATGCCATTAAATGCATATATTTAACCTAGTCCTTTGCTTTCATTCATTATGGCAGGATTATAAATTTACTCAGAATGTCCTTATGGCATAACATGATATGCAGGTCATGTACAGAGTGCCAGCGACTTAACATTTTGTTAAATTTAATTTGGTCGCATGAGACTTATTTCAACTCTCCCTCAATCTTTTTTGCTGACACTTTGGAGGACTTCTTTAATTTCACAGGGTCATAAAAGATTTGTAACATTCTCAGATTCAGATTTATTGCCAGAATACATACAACTGTGTCTCACGTACAACTGTGAGATTTTTTCCTGCAGGCGAAGCAGTGCAAAAAAAAATGACTCAACATCCACATGTAAACAAATAAAGAAATTATTTAAAAAAAAACTGCAATACACAGAAAATAAATCAATAAAATGCAAAAGTAAGAGTCTTTAAATTTCCCTGATTGAGTTGGTTGCTAAAGAGTCTGATGGTGGTAGGGTAGCAGCTGTTCCTGAACCTGGTGGTGTAAGTCTTGTGGCACCAAGTTCAGGAACAACTCTTTCCTGATTGTGGCAATGATAACCGAGCACATGGATCCTTGATGATCGCAGCTGCTCTGTAGATTTTCTCTTTTTTTTTAAATTTTTTATTTTTCACACTATATATCACATTATTCAAGATATACACATTTATCCAAGAAACACATTTAACTGAATTGGAGCACAAGAAATTAAAGAGAGATTGGGTAGGACATGTAACAGCAGCATCGTATAATTCAAAAGCAAGAGGAGTGGCTATATTAATTAGCAAAAAAGTGCCATTTAAAATAGAAGAGGAAATAATAGATCCAGCAGGGAGATATGTTATGATAAAATGTCAGATATATTCAGAGCTTTGGAATCTACTTAATATATATTCACCTAACGAAGAAGATCAAAAGTTTATGCAAGATATCTTTTTGAAGGTAGCTAATACGCAAGGGAACATACTAATAGGAGGGGATTTCAACCTGAATTTGGATCCAAATATGGATAAAACGGGGAAAAAAATTAACAGGAAGAACAAAGTAACCAAATTTATAAATAAATCAATGCAAGAAATGAAACTTGTGGACATATGGAGGAAACAAAACCCAAAAGAAAAGGAATACTCATACTACTCGACTAGACATAAAACATACTCAAGGATAGACCTATTCCTGTTATCAGCCCACATACAAGGGAGAGTTAGGAAAACGGAATATAAAGCTAGACTATTATCGGACCACTCACCCCTGTTATTGGCAATAGAGCTAGAAGACATCCCTCCAAGAATGTATAGATGGAGATTAAACCCCATGCTACTTAAAAGACAGGATTTTAGAGAATTTATTGAAAAACAATTAAAAATGTACTTTGAAGTAAATACGGAATCAGTGGAAGATAAGTTTATACTATGGGACGCAATGAAAGCATTCATTAGAGGGCAAATAATAAGTTATGCAACCAAGATGAAGAAGGACTATAATCAGGAAACAGAGCAGTTGGAAAGGGAAATAATAAACATAGAAAAAAAATTAGCAATAAAGGAAGATACAACCAAAAGAAGAGAATTGGCGGATAAAAAAATAAAATATGAAACATTACAAACATATAAGGTGGAGAAGAATATAATGAAGACAAAACAGAAATATTATGAACTAGGGGAAAAAACACACAAAATCCTAGCATGGCAGCTTAAGACAGAGCAAACTAAGAAAATGGTCTTGGCAACAAGGAAAAAAGACAAACAAATTACATATAATCCAAAAGAAATTAAGGAAAACTTTAGAGAATTCTATGAACAATTATACCGAACCGAAAACGAAGGGAAAGAAGGGAAAATAGATGAATTTTTGACTAAAATTGAACTACCTAAACTACAAATAGAGGAACAAAATAAATTAACAGAACCATTTGGAACAGTAGAAATACAAGAGATAATAAAAAATTTACCAAATAATAAGACACCAGGAGAGGATGGACTCCCAATAGAATTCTACAAAACATTTAAAGACCTAATAATACCGCCCCTCCTGGATGTAATCAACCAGATTGATGAGACACAAAACTTACCAGATTCATGTAAAACAGCAATAATTACAGTGATACTAAAACAAGGGAAAGATCCACTCTCACCAGCGTCATATAGACCAATATCTTTGCTAAACACAGATTATAAGATAATAGCTAAACTATTAGCGAACAGATTAGCAGAACAGGTACCGAAAATGGTAAATTTAGACCAAACTGGATTTATCAAAAAAAGACGCACAACAGACAATATTTGTAAATTTATTAACTTAATTCATGCAGTAGAAGGAAATAAAGCACCGGCAGTAGCAGTTGCTTTAGACGCAGAGAAGGCCTTCGACAGAGTAGAATGGAATTACTTGTTCAAAGTATTGCAAAAATTCAGTTTACCAGAGAAGTATATTAATTGGATTAAAGCATTATATAAGGGACCGTTAGCGAAAGTGACAGTAAATGGACATGTATCAAAGCAATTTAACTTAAGCAGGTCAACGCGGCAGGGATGCCCACTATCACCATTATTGTTTGCGCTAGCTATAGAACCACTAGCAGAATCGATAAGAAGAGATAATAATATAAAAGGAATAAAAATAAAAGACAGGGAATATAAAATCAGTCTGTTTGCGGATGATGTGATAGTGTACTTAACAGAACCAGAACTAGCAATAAAAGAACTATATAAGAAATTGAAGGAATATGGAGAAGTGTCGGGATACAAGATAAACGTAAATAAAAGTGAAGCAATGCCTATGAATAACGCGGATTTCTCAAAATTTAAGGAGGAATCCCCATTCAGATGGCAAACGCAGGCAATAAGATACCTAGGTGTGCAAATAAACAAAAATCTAGGCCAATTATATAAACTCAATTACAATCCACTAATGAAAAAATTACAGGACGATTTAGAGCATTGGAAAGAGCTACCACTAACACTGATAGGAAGGATAAACTGTATTAAAATGAACATTTTTCCAAGGATACTATACTTATTTCAGGCATTGCCAATACAACTGACAGAAAAATTCTTCAAAGAGTTAAAGAAAATAATAAGGAGATTTTTATGGAGAGGGGGGAAACCGAGGATAGCACTAGACAAATTAACAGAATGGTATAAACAAGGAGGCTTACAATTGCCAAACTTCAAAAATTATTATAGAGCCGCACAATTAAGGTACCTATCAGATTTTTATCAAACAAGGGAAAAACCAGACTGGACGAGACTAGAATTAGATAAAATAGGGGAAAAGATACCTGAACACATATTATATAAATGGGACGAAAAATTGGTACAACATAGAACTTCTCCAGTATTACACCATCTCCTCAATATATGGGAGAAGATTCATGTAGAAAGAAATAAAATAAATTACCAAATACCAAAACTAATATTGACGCAAAATAAGCTACTCCCTTTTACAATAGACAACCTTGCCTTTAGAAAATGGGAAAAAAAAGGGATTAAAAGAATAGAAAATTGTTTTTCAGGAAGTAGATTCTTATCCTTTGAACAACTGAGAGATAAGTACAATATAACGGGAGATACAGCGCTGGCATATTACCAACTGAGATCCTACTTGAAAGATAAATTAGGAAGCAACTTGAGTTTACCAGAGGGAAGTAACCTTGAATATGTGATTACAGATACAATGTTAATCAAAAGATTTATAAAAAATATGTATATTAAACTGCAAGAAAAGGAAAATGAGGAAACAAATGGTAAAACTAAACAAAAATGGGAACAAGATTTAAATATAAAGATAAAAAAGGAAACATGGGAGAAGTTATGCTCTGGAACGATGAGAAATACAATAAATACGAGGCTGCGTATGATACAATATAATTGGTTACAAAGACTATACATTACACCGCAAAAGTTAAATAAATGGGACCCAACAGTATCGGATAGATGTTTTCGATGTAAAAAAGAAAGGGGAACAACAATTCATGCAATCTGGACATGTGAGAGAGTAGAAAAATTTTGGGATGATCTCAATCAGATATTAAATAAAATAACAGAAAACAATATACCAAAGAATCCAGAGATCTTTCTCCTAAGTAACATAAAAAATAAAGAATTTGGAATTGACTTGGAGGATGCACAAAAAAGATTTGTTAAGATAGCCCTAGCTGTAGCAAAAAAATGTATTATGTCAACCTGGAAATTGGAAGATAATTTGAAAATACAACAATGGTATATAGAAATGAATAAATGTATTCCATTAGAAAAAATAACATATAGTTTAAGAAATAATATTGAAATATTCGAACAAGTATGGGAGCCTTACATTAAATACAATAGCGAAAACCTACCGGGAACAAACATTACCTAAGTTGATGGAAGGAGAAGAGAAGAAAAGAATGGACTCAGTAGAATTTCTGGTGTATTTTTGTTGAATGACAACATTGTCTAACTGAATTAATGCAACCTAGATTGTATAACTAAAATGGATGAGAGGGGGGGGGGGATGGGGGGGTGGCTTGGGAGGAGGGAGGGGGGAGGGAGAAAAAGTCACTGTAAATGTGTGGAAAAGAAAAAGTGTATATCATGGCTATTGTGATTTATGGTGTGAAAAATAAAAAATTTAAAAAAAAAAAAAAAAAAAAGATATACACATTTCTCCTTTCAAATATATACAGTGTCGTTGTCTCCCCACCTCCTCCTCCATCCATTCAAAACTCTGAGTCCAAGATACATCAAACCCATCAAACAATGTTGTCACTCAACATTAACAAACAAAAACTTCCACTGAGTCAATTCTTTCCATTCTCTTTTCCTTTTGTCATTTTAGGTGATAGATGTCCCGGTAGGTTTTCTCTATTATATTCCATGTCTTCTCTTTGGCTTGGCTTCGCGGACGAAGATTTATGGAGGGGGTAAAAAGTCCACGTCAGCTGCAGGCTCGTTTGTGGCTGACAAGTCCGATGCGGGACAGGCAGACACGATTGCAGCGGTTGCAAGGGAAAATTGGTTGGTTGGGGTTGGGTGTTGGGTTTTTCCTCCTTTGCCTTTTGTCAGTGAGGTGGGCTCTGCGGTCTTCTTCAAAGGAGGTTGCTGCCCGCCAAACTGTGAGGCGCCAAGATGCACGGTTTGAGGCGTTATCAGCCCACTGGCGGTGGTCAATGTGGCAGGCACCAAGAGATTTCTTTAGGCAGTCCTTGTACCTTTTCTTTGGTGCACCTCTGTCACGGTGGCCAGTGGAGAGCTCGCCATATAACACGATCTTGGGAAGGCGATGGTCCTCCATTCTGGAGATGTGACCCACCCAGCGCAGTTGGGTCTTCAGCAGCATGGATTCGATGCTTGCGGATTCTGCGTGTACAGAGCCGTTGTCATACCCACGCTCCTGTTCAAATGACATGAAAGAGTTATCCAAGAATAAATCCGAAAAGCATGTTATACCTTTAACTTTCCAGAGTAAATAAGCTTGATCAATTAGAGAGGGATGAAAAAGGAAATTTAGTACAATAGGAGTTTCCAAGATAAAATGACTTAGGCCAAAAAATCTCCGGAATTGAAACCATATACGTAGTGTATGTTTAGCCATTGGATTATCAATTTGTTTATATAATTTAGTAAGAGTAAAAGGGAGAGCAGCTCCCAAAATAGAGCTAATTGAAAAATTTTGTATCGGTTTAATTTCTAAATTTACCCAATGGGGATTTAGAGATAATTCTGAATAATTCAACCAATACCTTAAGTAACTAATATTAATTGCCCAGTAATAAATTCTAAAGTTGGGTAATGCCAACCCTCCCTCTAGTTTAGATTTCTGTAAATATTTTTTCCCCAATCTAGGATTCTTGTTTTGCCAGATATACGAGGACAATTTAGAATCGACCTTATCAAAAAAAGATTTAGGAACAAAAATAGGTATAGCTTGAAATAACTTTTGAAAAGTTTAAAAATGATTGGGAAAGAGAACTCAACCTTCATATTTCTAATGAAAATTGGAATAAAATTCTGCGACTGGTAAACTCTTCTTCTCTATGTGCAAAACATTCACTAATACAGTTTAAAGTTGTTCATAGAGCTCATATGTCTAAAGATAAACTCCATCGCTTTTATTCTCATATCGATCCTATATGTGATAAATGTCAATTAGAAATAGCTTCCCTTACACATATGTTTTGGTCCTGTCCCTCTTTACAGAATTATTGGAAGGAAATTTTTTTCCATTATATCTACTGTTTTGAATATTGATTTACAACCACATCCCATTACTGCAATTTTTGGATTACCTATGATAGATTTGACTTATTTATCTCTTCCTGCGGATCGTATGATTGCTTTTCTTACACTAATGGCTAGAAGATCTATACTATTAAATTGGAAAGAGGTAAATCCTCCCACTGTTTTCCAATGGTTTACCCAAACCATACTATGTTTAAATTTAGAGAAAATTAGAAACTCTGTCTATGAATCCCCTTCTAAGTTTGAGTTAACCTGGCGACCGTTTATTCAATATTTTCATTTGTGGTGAGTTGATCTGACTCTGTTTTCTTTCTATGATTATGTATGATAATTGGGCTGTAAGATGAGATCGGAGTGATCGGCGTGGTTTAGCTATATCTGTAGGTTTTTTTTAAGTTTTTTTTAAAGTTTTTTTTAAATTCAGATTTGTTTTTTCTTCTTTTTTGGGGTTTTTTTTTCTCTTTTTTCATATATTGTTATTAATTATATCTTTTTTTTTAGAGATAGTTCACACCCTAAACTGATCAAAATTTTTGTTTTTATGATATATTTTTATTCTGTAATATTATTGTTTAATATCTCTGTATTAATTCATTACTTACTATGTATTTTTTTTATATCTCTTGAACTGTATGTGTTTATAAATTATAATAATAATAAAAAGATTGAAAAAGAAAGAAAGAATACATTTTTTTTGCTACAGCTAGGGCTATCTTAACAAATCTTTTTTGTACACCCTCCAAATCAAGTCCAAATTCTTTATTTTTTATGTTACTTAGGAGGAAGATCTCTGGGTTTTTTGGTATATTGCTTTCTGTAATTTTATTTAATATCTGGTTTAGATCTTCCCAAAATTTTTTCAAGTGTATCTTTCCCTGCCTTTGGTATTACTGTAATTATTGCTGTTTTGCACGAATCTGGTAAGCTTTGTGTTTTATCAATCTGGTTGATTACTTCCAGGAGGGGAGGAATTAATAAATCTTTAAATGTTTTATAGAATTCTATTGAGAGACCATCCTCTCCTGGTGTTTTTTTATTCGGCAGATTTTTTATTGTCTCTTGTATTTCTACTATTTCAAATGGTTCTATTAATTTATTTTGTTCCTCTGTTTGTAATTTCGGTAGTTCAATTTTAGTTAAGAATTCATCTATTTTGCCTTCTTTCCCTTCGTTTTCAGTTTGGTATAATTGTTCGTAGAATTCTCTGAAATTTTCATTAATTTCCGTTGGATTATATGTGATCTGTTTGTCTTTTCTCATTGATGCCAATACCATTCTTTTAGTTTGTTCTGTCTTAAGCTGCCACGCTAGAATTTTGTGCGTTTTTTCTCCTAGTTCGTAATATTTCTGCTTTGTCTTCATTATATTTTTCTCCACCTTATATGTTTGAAATGTTTCATATTTTATTTTTTTATCTACCAATTCCCTTTTAGTAGTGTCTTCCTTCCTTGCTAATTCTTTCTCTATATCTGCTATTTCCTTTTCCAACTATTCTGTTTCCTGATTGTAATCCTTCTTCATCTTAGTTACGTAACTTATTATTTGCCCTCTGATGAACGCTTTCATTGCGTCCCATAATATAAACTTATCCTTCACTGATTCCGTATTTATTTCAAAATACATTTTAATTTGTCTTTCTATGAATTCTCTAAAATCCTGTCTTTTAAGTAGCATGGGGTTTAATCTCCATCTATACATTTTTGGAGGGATATCCTCTAACTCTATTGTCAATATCAAGGGTGAATGGTCCGATAATATTATAGCTTTATATTCTGTTTTCCTAACACTATCTTGTATACAAGCTGATAATAGGAATAAATCTATTCTTGAATATGTTTTATGTCTATTCGAATAATATGAATATTCTTTTTCCTTTGGGTGTTGTTTCCTCCATATATCTAAAAGTTGCATTTCTTGCATCGATTTAATTATAAATTTGGTTACTTTATTCTTTCTGTTAATTTTTTTCCCAGTTTTATCTATGTTTGAATCCAAATTGAGATTGAAATCCCCTCCTATTAATATATTCCCTTGCGTATCTGCTATCTTCAGAAAAATATCCTGCATAAATTTTTGATCTTCTTCATTAGGCGAATATATATTAAGTAAATTCCAAAACTCTGAATATATCTGACATTTTATCATTACATATCTTCCTGCTGGATCTATTATTTCCTCTTCTATTTTAATTGGTACATTTTTACTGATTAATATAGCCACTCCTCTAGCTTTTGAGTTATATGACGCTGCCGTTACATGTCCTATCCAATCTCTCTTTAATTTCTTGTGCTCCACTTCAGTTAAGTGTGTTTCTTGCACAAATGCAATATCAATTTTTTCTTTTTTCAGTAAATTTAGCAGTTTCTTCCTTTTGATTTGGTTATGTATTCCATTAATATTTAAAGTCATATAGGTTAATGTAGCCATTTTATACTTTGTTTATCTTTCCCTTCCGTTTCCTCATCATCACCTTTCCTTCTCATCCATTTCTGCTTTCTTTCTTTGAACAGTTTATAAGACAACATTTTTAACACATCAAACATTCCCCTTATTCTCCTACCTAATATTTCTTTAACCCCATTGTCCCCTCCCCTTCCTGAGTTGCCCATTATCCCTTGTCGGGCAACCACATCTCCCCTCTCCATTTGGATTTGCGAATTCACTCGCAAGCGTCAACTGATTTTGCAGTGACCGTAACTTCTCCCTACCCAGCCCCCCCCAGAAAAAATTTCAATTTTTATATACAACAAAGGTCACTCTCTAAATTCCCTCTTTACTCCTCTCTTCCCCTTTTTTCCCTCATTAATTCTTCTCTATACACTATATATTTTTTAAATGCAAATACACTTGTGTAATATATGTATTATGTATATAGTCCTATACACACGTCTTTTTAGTTCGCAGTCTTTTGTACTCTCGTTACACGTCTTCATCTCTCAGTCTATTTTGTAATTGTTCTGCAAATTTTCGTGCTTCCTCTGGATCCGAGAATAGTCTGCTTTGCTGTCCTGGAATAAATATTTTCAATACTGCTGGATGCTTTAGTATAAATTTATACCCTTTCTTCCATAAAATTGCCTTTGCTGTATTGAACTCCTTTCTCTTCTTCAGGAGTTCAAAACTTATATCTGGATAAATAAAATATTTTTGCCCTTTGTACTCCAGTGGCTTGTTGCCCTCTCTTACTTTCTCCATTGTTTTCTCCAGTACCTTTTCTCTTGTAGTATATCTTAGGAATTTTACTAAAATGGATCTTGGCTTTTGTTGTGGTTGTGGTGTAAAGGCTAATGCTCTATGTGCCCTTTCTATTTCCATTTCTTGCTGTAGTTCTGGACATCCTAAGATCCTGGGGATCCAATCTTTTATAAACTCTCTCATATTCTTGCCTTCTTCATCTTCCTTAAGGCCCACTATCTTTATATTATTTCTTCTGTTATAATTTTCCATTATATTTTCTGAGCTAACAGCTCTTGTGTCTCTTTAACTTTTTTATTAGATTCTTCTAATTTCTTTTTTAAGTCCTCTACCTCCATTTCTACTGCTGCTTCTCGTTCTTCCACCTTGTCCATTCTTTTTCCTATTTCTGATATGGTCATATCTATTTTATTCACTTTCTCTTCTCTACTGTTTATTCTTCTTAAATCACTAAATTCTTGTGCTTGCCATTCTTTAAATGAATCCATGTATTCTTTAATAAGAGAAAATATATCCATTGTCTTGCCTTTCCCTTCTTCCATTTCACTACTCTTCCTCTTCTTCCTCTGGGTTGGCCATCTGTTGTTTCTTTGTTTTCTTTTTCTTCTCTTCTCTCTAGTTTTCGTTGTCTTCTATGTTCTCCTCTTGCTGCTGCTGTTCTGTAGTTGTCATTGCCGGCTGTGGAGATCGACTCCCCAGCTGGTCACCCCTCCCGTCGGTGTGTGTTTTTGCGCACTTTTACTCGGCTCAGCGAGCCATTTTTGTAGTCCACTTTCTACCGACCTGAGGGAGCGAGCTTCTCTCTCCACCGAGGGCCTCTTCGAACAGGTAAGGCCTTCTCCTTCTTCCGTTGTCTTCTCTTCCTCTCTTCTTACCGTTGGTTTCGACTTTTCTTTTTTCGTCGCCATCTTCTTTCCACCTTTATATTCACTTTACTTTAATTTTTATTTTTGTGCCTTTGTGCTTTCCTTTATTTTTTTCAACTTTTCTGGAGAGGGCTGCAGTTCACCGTCCAGCCACTACTCCATCACGTGACTTCCCCCTCTCTGTAGATTTTCTTGATGCTGTGGGTGTGTTTCACCCATGAGGTCATGGGCTGTGATCGCTACCTTTTGCAGGGCTTTTTGCTCGGGACCACTGGTTGTGAGGTGGTTTGTGTTCAGCTGAGGCCAACTGATGGCCACCTTAGGTTGTATATTTTAACTAATTTCCACAGTGTACTATATTCCTGCCATCTCTTTGACCAAATTAAACTAGAATTTCCCATAGGGATTACAATGAGAATTTAGATATTGCATGAACTGTGGAAACCTGCTTTGAGCGCAGACCACAATTTTATAACTGTTTCCAGAGTTTCCAACTCTGTAGGAATAAGGCCTTTGCTCTCTCCACATTCATTATCTGGAAAATGTTTTGGTGACTATCACTTCCTCTCTTCAAATCATAATTTCCTTCCTAAATTGTGCTGAGATTTGGACACAGGGCTTCATATGGAAATTAGTTTATTTTTTTGCATTTGTTTAGCATACCTTTTTTGTTCTCTTCTGCTTGTAAAGCCCAGGATCCTGTAAGCTTTAATGCAGAAAAGGGCCCTTTAGGCATGTCTGTGATGATCTGATGCCAAGTTAAACTAATCCCATCTGCTGCACACAATCCTATATGCTTGTTCATCACAATCTTTGTTCACCTGCCCTGTCGCATCCACAGATTTGTCCCTCTTTTGCAACTTTAAAATTATCTGATTTGAGCATCTCTTTTTAAAAGAAAAACTGATGTATTTCTGTCAAATCTGATCTCAGATTCAAAATATTAATGTAGAATGAGTGGTAGCAGCCTTTTGCATTTCCTGGTTGGGGATCTGTGGAAAGTATTGTGACATCACAATGTGTAGAAAGATTGTGGGCAGGCCAGGTTTCTGTGGTCCTCTTGCTGAGAAATGACAAGAGTTACCATTAAGAATTTGGAGAGAATACTTGGCAACCCTTCAAGACTATAGCCTGGCAGATGGGAACTTTGTTGTGAACTTTGAAAGTCAGTCATTTACGGCAAGTCATTAACTATTACAAATCTAACACATTAGCTTTGTACCCGGGAACGAACAGCCCATTGCTGCCATGGATGCTTAGTTGGGCCAGCTGCCAACACACACATTTTGATGTGGAAATTGTAATAAATATTGTCTGTAGTAATTCAGTCCACAACCTAAACGAGATCTCAATTTCTGGCCAGTCTTCTTTGTTGGCAGTTTTAGATTTGTCATCTTGCTCATTCTGCTACCTTGTACTCTGTGTAGGTTTGAGATTGTATTGTTGACGTCCTTTTGTTTCAAATAGATCCTAATTCATGTTTAGAATTTTTGTATTTGTTTGAACTAGTTATTGTGTTGTATACTTTAAATCGAACAAATAAATGGCTTCACTAGATTGAATCTGGAAATGAAGTAGATTTTCATTCGATGAAACCATTTGAAATACCATTGGTGATTACCTGCACAGTAGTGCATGTTTCAAATTTAATTTTTTTGGCTGAATGCCACATTTGGATAAGACGTGGGTGTGTGGTATTTATTTCTCCATTTTTAATTAGGGTGTTTGTTCAATTTTGCTGCCTTGAAGAAAGGTGGTTGTAATAAAGTCAGAATTGGCTCTTTTCACAAAAGAACTGCTATTTTGAAGATTTGTGCTTCTGAATGGTTTTGGCATGACTGATGAAGTAAATTAATGAAATACTTTATTCTGCAGAGCCCAGGCAGCAATTCCCAGTGATTCTTCTGCTGTAGCGTGTGGACTTCTACAAACATCTGGTTTCTACATCCTTTGAAAAAGATCAGTAATATGTCTAACAACCAAGTCAGGTAGGAATTTCCCTTTTTCATGTCAACTGTAAACCTTCACATATTGGTGGCCAGGTGACTAAAACTTGTCTTTGACTGTTTATTTCTGTACATTTTACAATTGTACTTTAAATGGCAAATCATTCAACCAGTAGCTAGTCTGATAGACCCTAATCCTAGATGGTAGAGAACTAGAACAATAAAAAGTGTTTGAGGAAATCAGTGGGTCACTCAGCATCCATGGAAAGCAATAGACGGTCCTCAGCCCTTCATCATGAATTCCTCTAGCACTGTTGTGCATTTTAGCATTTAAATATTTGTATTTTAAAAATAACAGCTGTGTTTTTGTTCAATTCTCAGCCTCCCTGCTAAACTCATCAATGGTGGAGTTGCCGGATTGATTGGAGTGACTTGTGTATTTCCAATTGACCTGGCCAAAACCAGGCTGCAGAACCAAAGGAATGGGCAGCGTACTTATACCAGCATGTGAGTGGCAATAGTACTCAATGGGCATTTCAAAGTAATTGTATCTTGTTTCTCGTATAAATGTGACATTTAAGATCTTCAAACACCTTGAATTTTTCAAATGTCATTGATTGCAATTGTCCCATTAGTGACCTCTGATTACATGGTGTCGTAATGCATAGTTACTAGCTTGTTCTAAATGGGCATTTTCAATAAAAGGTTATTTTCTGTTAGCACAGCAAATTCTTACTATTTTTGTCTACTCCCAATCTTTTCATTATCCATTTTGTTCCTCAATGTAAAGAAACAACTAAACACAACAGCTGTTTAAGCCTTGGTACGCTTTGGAAATCTGAAAGCCAGGAACATACGGCATTAGTTTGAAATAATATACTTTAATTTCTTTATATGTTGGTGAAAAAGACCACTTTGGGCCCTTTTTAATTTGTTTTCTTTGTTTGTTTAGGATGGACTGTCTAATTAAGACCGTGCGATCAGAAGGATATTTTGGAATGTATAGAGGTAGGGTTTTGTTTTCATGTATTGGTGCAAATCGGAAATGTATAGAATTGAACTTTTGATAAATACCACATCTCACTCATTGTACCCTGTGTTTCTTCCACAAAGTAATTTATAAGCTGAATTCGCTCTTTAAGGTAGTGTCTATAACAAGCAATGAAGTATAGGTTTTTTTTTAATTAGGAAATTTAGTACATTTTCAAGCTTATTACCTTTAAATTCCAAATGGCTAACAGCTCTTGGCTGCTGATGGTGTGATTTGTATTGGTGTTCAAGGCCAAAGGTATTAACTGGTACTGACTTTATTGTAATTCTTCGTGCATAAATACAGGCAAACCCCGCTTTGCATGATTAATTTGTCCAAATTTTAACCCACATTTGACTAATTTGCATTAAGTGATTAATAGGATCAAATGGAAATAATTACAATGAATCCCCATCCTTTCAGATTGTCCATCAAGACTTATAAATGCCAATACTGTTGAGTTTAATAAAATAACTGATATTTTTCATTTAGTTCATAATTGCATCATAGCTGAACAATTTCTTAGAAAAATATTTGTCCAAGGTTGACTGCCAGATTTGTTTTTTTTTCCCTCCCCTCTCCTCATTATACAATTTCCTACAGCTAGCGATCGCTTTCTCTAAATTTCTGTGGACTTCCATGCTTCTTTCCGTTTTAGGATCAGCATTTAGATAAAAATCCTCGGCGACTTCAACAAGTTCAAATCCTTTTAGAAAAATTTCTGGAAATTTTGCAGCAGCAAATTTATCAGCATTAACAGCTTCCCCTGTAGTTCTTGCGTTGCGTAATCCTGTCTGTTTAAAGCGGTCAAACCGACCTAAACTTACATCAAAAGTTTCTGTATTCCCATTAAATTTTTTCTTTAAGCACCGAAAAGATGTTTAAAGCTTTGGTTTGAATGGTGTTTTTAATACAAAGTGGTATTCACTTTTGGTTACAATCTTCAATCCAAAGATGAAGTAGCCATTCCATTTCAATTATTAATGGACTTCTGTTTCGAGTAATTTGCATGCTTAGAGAAACTGATGCAACTTTACCTTGTTCCTTATATTTGAGCTTTTTGCTTAAAATTGTGTTTGTACCTTTAACTCGTAGCCCAGATCATGTCTGGCTTTTCACATTGTTGGCATTGTCTTAATGTCATTTTAATAACAAAGTTTTTCTTCTAAAGTAATTGGTTTTCTTTTCCTTTTAATATCACTGTCCGATTCTTTTCCACATTTTCTTTTATCCCTATTTAATAGGGGCACACACTGAGTCTGACCGTCATTTGTGCAGTTTTCCAAATCGCAGTAATTGAATTTAGTGTTGATTGAAGTAGCTTTTAGCAGGGTTTGCCTGTAATATAGCAATAACGGCTAGGCTCTTTTTTTGCCTCAGCTTGCCTCCATAGCCAGCAGGAGTCACAGAGTGACATTTTGGTTCTGTTTTTTTTTTAAACAACAGAGCAGAGTACTATTGCCTATTTTAATTAATAAATTAAAGTCTTACCCTATTTCCTAGTAATGTTATTCATGTAGTGTTAGTTTGGAAGAAAACTTGTATGAAATACAATGTGATAATTTACTGAAATTCCTGAACATTTTATTCTGCAGCTAGATCATTTGGGTCTTGTGCTCATAAGTAACAAAAGTACAATGAAGTTTCTGCAGCTAAATATAATGTACTGACTTAATTTGAGAAATGTGCAGTAATTGAGCATGTTTTCAGGGGTCAGTGTACCTGTTGAAGATTGAATCTGTTATGTCATATACCTGTAAATGATCACTGTATTTGACAGCATATAGGACCCCCCTTTTTCCCCAAAAAAATCTCCTCAAAAACTATCCCACGTCCTACACACAAAAGTGACATTTAGGTGCTGCCATTTTGGGCACTAGTGCTCAAACTACACGCCCAGCTTCAAGAAGCCCATGAAGGTGCTGTGGCTGTCCAGGAAGCAGGCCCGTAGTTTCGCAGACCACCTTTCCTTGGGTGGTGTTCGCTTTCTGGAGCTGCCACTGCTCATTTCCCCTGTGAGAAGGCCAACCACAGCAACCCCCACCAGCAGCACAACAGCCATGTTTGTAGCACACGCTGATTGTACGATTGCTCGCTTTGAGGGGAGCACTGGACCTCTGTTAAATGAGCATGGTTCCCCTTTCTCTTTCCCCCCCCCCCAGCAAATTGAATGTGGGGAGGGGGTGGCAGTGAGCGAGCGGCCTATCGAGCACTGACTTTTTTTCTCCCATATCCCAAACAAGGGATTATCAACAGTTGACAGCAGTTAACGCAACACCAGCAATTGGGACTGGACTGGGGTTCAAATCCTGCCCTGTCTGTAAGGAGTTTGTACATTCTCCCCATGTTTCTGTGTTTTCTCCGGGGGCTCAGGTTTCTTCCCACTGTTCAAAACGAACCAGGGGCATAGGTTGAAGGGGGTGTAAATTGGATGGCACAGACTCGTGGGCTGAAATGGACTGTTACCATGCTGTATGTCTAATTTTTTTTTAAAGTCTTTAATTGAGTCTGGTGGAGGGATAGCAACTGTTCCTGAACCTGTTGGTACAGGTCTTGTGACACCTGTAACCTCTTTCATGATGGCAGCTGTGAGAACAGCATGTTCTGGGTGGTGTGGATCCTTGTTAATTGTTGCTGCTTTCCAATGGCAGTGTTCAATGTAGACATACTTGATGGTGGGAGTTTTTGCCTGTAATGTACTGGGCTATGTACACTACCTTTTGTAAGGCTTTCCACTCAAAGATATTGGTCCCCCATACCAGGCCATGATGCAGCCAGTTGGTGCACTTTCCATGTGAACAATGAACTACAGACACTGACTGACTGGCTTTTTCTTGCACTATTTTTACTTATTTTGTATGGGGGGGGGGGTTTATATGAATGTCTGCACTGTTGCTGCAAACCAACAAATTTCGTGACATGTTCCTGACAATAAATTCTGATTCTGAATGAAATAAAAATGGAGGAATACGAGGTGGGAATGGTTTAGTTTTTTTCTGGTTGGAATATATAGGTCGGCACAGCATCATGGGCCAAGGGCCTGTAGTGTTCTAACACATCTGTAGAAGATCCATGTAGATTGTCTTGAAATTACAAATAGCTGAAAAGGTAACTTTGGACCAGACAGTGAATTGGATTTCTCAAGGCTGTTTTCAGTGAACCAAGGCAGAAGTATTTGGTTTGTTAATGTTGCAAATCATGTTGGCATTTGTTTTTAATGATTTATTTGTGAATCTTTGCCATTTAAGTACTGTGCCAGAGGGATTTGGTACCCTGCCCTTTCTGAAGGCCTCTGCCAGTAAAGAAAATGCACATAATTCAAAAAAATGAGTGCATTCATTAAATGCAATGTCATCACAGATTGTTGGTGTCTCTTCCTGTCTAGTGAGTACATCAGAGACGAGAACAATGGCTTCTGAAAACATGCTCATAGTATGAGATTTTAAATTCAGGAACTGTCCTTCAGATATAAAAATGTAATGAAAGTAAATGTTAATACCAAGTGTCTGCTATGGCATGTGTATTTAAAAAAATCTTGTAGGAAATGTTCTTGTTTGCATCTGTGTTTTTCATGTTACAGACGGTCGCCATGGATATTGAGGCCTAGCCGATCTGGCAAAGCCACGATGGATCAAACCATTAAATGGTTTACAGTACTACTTGTAACTAGGATAAATTTCTTTCTCTATTAATGTTATTTGTATATTTTTAAAATCACCAAACATTGCTAACTCCTTAGAACTTTCTCATCTTTCCTATCTTCCACCATTTATTAGTTCTCTTTAAATTCTCTAACATTTCAGTTTTAATTTTTACAGTTTGTAAAAACAAAAAACCTGTGGAATCTTGACCTTTAACTTTAGATTTGCTTTTAGTTGGATAGTGGCTTCATGGGAACTATAAATTTCATTTCTCCCAGAGAGCAGATTGGCTCCACAAATTCAGTGCTCTTGGAGATTAATTTGATTTGGTTGTTTTAGTGGCATTCCATATTCCAAGTTAATGCTTGTAACATTGTGTGAGGAGCTGACCTTCAGAAATTTGCCAGTTTATCTAGAAACTACAGCCATTTACACAATTGAGTTGGAAGTATCTGAGTTAGGTGTGGGAAAACTAATTAATGTTGACAGTTTCGTTTGGGCTGTAGTTGTACAGCAGACTTGCACGCCTGCCACCCCACCACTCTATTTTTTGGTTCAGTGTTGAAGTTAGATGTGTTTATAAACAATCACAAGTCACATTTTGATTTTAAACAATAAAAGATCTGTTTCTTAAAGAAAGGCATAAATGGTCATTAAACTGATTTACTTAGAATAACTTGGCATGCATCTTTCATTGGAAATGTTCGCAGACTGTTTTGAACTGAAGGTAGCTCTGTCCTGTGGGCTGTGCTGAATTTCAAGTGATTATTTTTCATTGTAGACAATGAGTAAATAACGAGTGATTGTCACATTGCACAATGAACATGTGCTCTAATGTCTTGCTGCAGCCGAACAGGTACTTTGTGTAAATAAATAGACAGATAAATAAAATTCAATGGTATACATTAAATTAAAAATAATAAATACAACAGATGTACAAGAGGTGTTATTGGTGCAGATGGAACCTTTTGTAATGTGGGAGTATTTTATGATTAGATAGTAAAGGGAGGTTCACGAGCCTGACAACCATTGAAAAATGTTTTTGAGACTCGAGGCACTGGACCTTCTTCCAAAGGTAGCAGTGAGGTGTCCAGGGTGATGGTCTTTTCTCAAGGCTGCCTTCTTGAGGTAATTCCTCAATAGATGTCTTCAGTGGGAGGTCAGAAGTTGTGATGGCTTTGGCTGTATTTACTATCTTGTATGATCCTGGGCCAGAAGTCTACTATTTCAGTTTGAATATGTTTATTGAGCAAATTAGTCTTAATTATGATCTTTACTGTGCGGGGGGTGGGGTGGAAGGAAGTACCTGATTACATCGTATTTCTGTTTATTCTTCATATCTGGTTTCTTTTACCCTTCCTGTAAGTGCTGTCACTCTTGTAACCACTTCAAAGCAAAATTTTATCTGCATGTAGTGCTATAATATGCAAAGTATTTGTATCAATTTGGTTACCTTTTTCTTCCTCTTTTGAATTCTGCATATGTGTAATTAGAAGACATTTTTTCTGTATGATTATATCAAATGGAATAGCCAGAATTTAAGTTATTAAGCAATTGGTGCTTAATTATAAATTATTATTTAATGTTATAAATTTCCAGAAACACATGCCTGCCTTTATATAAATGTATTAAAAAAAAATAAGCCATTGGCAAATTAGGCTGCTTTTTAAGTATTTTTTTATTTTGCAAAACAAATTTTTCATGTGTTGATTGGGTGAAATTGTAACTGCTAAAATTGTAACTACTGAACACCCTGAACGTTCACCATTCTCAGAACTTGGATGGCCCCAGGAACATAGTCTGATACCTGTTCATTGTGATCAGAAGCCCAAAGTGTCCATGCCTTTGTCAAGACTATCTGCATCCCATGACCAATCAAGTTGACATGAAATGCAAACTCTTGTTCCTATTTCCCATTAAAATTAGTAAATGTTGTTTGTTAAACTGCGAGGTAAAATACTTTGCACAACCTTTGAAGCTGAGGTGTAGGAACTGATTCAGCATCCTAAATCAGCCAACAAGGGAACTTAAGTTTGACAGGCCAAATAATGATATCCTGAACCTCTGAGACTGCACAGCCCTTAAGGATATGTGCAGCTTCCACCCCTAAGCATTTTTTTTTTAACAGAGTGCACAGTTGGCGTAGCAATTAGCACAATGCCTTTAGAGCACCAGCAATTGGGACTGGATCTGGGTTCAAATCCCGTGCTGTGTGTAAGGAGTCTGTATGTTCTCCCCATGTTTGTATGGGTTTTCTATGGGGGTCTCTGGTTTCTTCCCACCCTTCAAAAATGTACTGGGGTGTAGGTTAATGTTTAAATTGGGCGGCACAGACTCCGGGCTGAATTGGCCTGTTACAGTGCTGTATGTCTAAATTTATTTTTAAAATTTGTGATTTAAAGCAGCTGTTTAGAAGCTTGAAGCCTGCTCTGAATTCTGATCCACGTATCTTCTTTTCCCCTTCCCTCCCCCACCCAATGTTAATTATGCTGCATAAACTCAGTTGTGTGCTAAGGAAGGGAAAAAAGGACTACATAATGTATAATATGGAATCAATATTTCTGTATCCACATTGAATACAAACAGCTTAATAAAGTTTTTTTTGCCCAATAGGTGCAGCTGTGAATCTTACATTGGTAACACCTGAGAAGGCTATTAAACTTGCTGCAAATGATTTGTTTCGAACATATTTGTCAAAAAATGGGTATGTTTTGTAAAATGCTATTTTGTGTGTTAAGAGCAGCAAATTTAATTTTTTCAGTTTGTAGGAATTTCATTCAATGTTGTAATTGTTTTTGAATGTTAGGGGAACTTTTTGCTGGCTGGGTTCTCTCTATTTAAAATCACCACCCACTTAGCTCTTGCTGAGCTGATCTGGTATAATGAGCCTGTTCTGGCTGAGAGGGTGGATTTCAGTAGCTTGATCTGGTGGGTGGAAGAGTCTCCTGTGAAACCCTAAGCACTGCCTTGAAAGCTGGCTATAAAAGCTGCAAGTTTTAAAATGGCAGACTTGTGGATATTCAAAATAATAATTTTGCAAAATTAAAATTAGTAAATGTTCTTTAAATTGTGAATCAAACATTCTTTTCTCCAAAGTATTATTCCTTTTTGCCTCCTAATGCAAGACCCTTGCATCACCTTTGCAGTTGAGGTATAGGAACTGGTTCAGCATTCTAAGTCAGCCAACGAGGGGACTTCTAAGTTTGACAGGCCAAATGCTGATGTCCTGAACCTACTGCCATTTAAACAGCAATATCATCACCTGGCAAGAGAACCCTGTTGACTCAAATTATATACAGATTGATGGCTTTGTATAATGACGAGTAAATTTTTCACTTTGTTTATTCTTGTTTGTTTTTATATATTTGTAACATTTTTACTGTATGATTGCATTTTTTTTAGTAAGGGCTTAAGTATCTATGGAGAGATGCTAGCTGGCTGTGGAGCAGGACTCTGTCAGGTCATAATTACTACTCCCATGGAGATGCTGAAAATCCAACTTCAAGATGCTGGGAGAATAGGTAAGCATCCGATTTGCACATTGTTTAAATGAAGACTTGAAGTACCCATTTTGAAGTAACAAGAATGCTAAAATTGTTGTTTGATTTGATCCAGTGGCTCAGCAGAGATTGATACTGCCTTCCAGTTCAACCACAAAAGTTGTCACTACCAATCCAGTTCTGAGTCGGGCTTACAATGTTAATGTTGCTACCAGACCAATGTCTGCAACCCAAATTGCCAAGGATTTGTTTTGCTCTCAAGGGTTTAAAGGACTGTACAAGGGATTAGGAGCCACTATTCTGAGGTATGTACACAGGTAACCAATAGGTTTTCCTGTTCTAAATCAATGCAGCAATATTATAAAATGTATACATTTTCTTAATATTTTTCTACCTCAAAATGCTCCTGGCGGAAGAGCCCAAATTTTGTAATTAAATGTCTTTAACTTTTTCCAAATGGCTGTTCAGAAGTTTTATGTAGATTATAGCTTCATTCTTTTTTCTCTGTTACTTGGGAGCTTTTTCATTTAATTTGGGGATACAGCACAGTAATAGCCCTTCTGACCAGTGAACCCATTCCACCTAAATACACCTGTGATCATTTGACTACTAACCCCATATGTCTTTGGAATGTGGGAGGAAAGCAGAGCACCCAGAGGAAACCCATGAAATGAGGGGAACATACAAACCCCTTCCAGACAGCAGTGGATTTGAACCTGGGTCTCTGGCTCTGTAATAATGTTGCACTAACTGCCACCAAGTTCTGGGCCATGTTTATGCTTCTTGGGAAGGCATTTGACTGCACTGTGGGGTTTGGCCATTGTCCTCTATTCAACTAAAGAGGACTAATGTACTATAGAATGGATGGTATGGTTAACATAGCAGTTAGTGCAACACTATTACATTGCCAGTGACCGGGGTTTGAATCCAGCGCTGTCTGTAAAGAGTTTGTATGTTCTCCTCTAGAGGAAACCTCGAGGTGCTCAGTTTTCCTCAATGTTTTTAAAAAAAAAAAAAGTACTGGGAGTGTAGGTCCATTGCAGTTTGGACAGGATGGGCTGAGAGGGCCTGTTAATGCATTGCATGTCTAAATTTTTTAATTCTATAAAAGTTAAGATTTTTCTCGATTATATTTTTATAGATTAATAGTCATAGACCTATGGTGATTATCAAGCCTGTCTATCATTCAAGTACCCTGTCTGGATGTCTCTATCAATATTTCTACTATGTTAGAGCAATCTTGAGACACGTTTGGTATGTGTTTAGCAAATTGCTAATACAAAATTGTCATCTTGCATTGAACAGGGACGTTCCATTTTCTATCATCTATTTTCCATTGTTTGCCAATCTGAACAAACTTGGGCAGAATTCAGTAGATGGAAGAGCATCTTTTATGCATTCATTCTTGTCTGGGTGTATTGCTGGTTCTGTTGCAGCTGTCGCTGTCAATCCATGTGATGGTAAGAACTATAAAATTACAAGATTTTTTTTTCTACTATATTTTATAGTTATACCTGGGAATAAGCATTCATTGGTGAAGTGGTCTGAACAGGAAAAATTCTGTTACCTTCACAGATACAGGTTGTTGGTGCTGATGGTTGCAATATCATCTGTTATAACAGCAGTAAAACCACTTGGTGGATTAACAGAGAGATTAAAACTGTATAAACTGATTTGAGTTCTCCGATGGACTGTTTGAATTGTTGGATTTGATTAAATGCTGGGAAAAATTAAGGGGGTTTCTTGATGGAATCTGCTGTAATGTTAATGGAATCTTAAATAGATTCCATTAAATAGTTCTTTAAATAGTTGCAGTTATACTTAACTTGAATAGTTTAGCTTGTTCCCTGATGCATTTGGGACTTTACAAGTTGGTCAGTGAGATGCCATCTTTGCCACTGGCAATTGGCCAGTTAAGGCAGGATTACATTTGAGAATAACAGAACTGTTCTTGTCCATCAATTTGCTTAATTTAAATTCATGTAAAATGCAAGTTCCTGCTGGGTGCTGCATGTGAAAATGAAAAGTGCATTACTTGATTATAAATTTGTTTCTGTACTTCAGTGATCAAAACGAGATTCCAGTCTCTACATAGAGGAGCAAATGAAGAAGTATACAGTGGAATTGTGGACTGTGCCAGGTGAGTGAGTGCTAGGGTGAGCAAAGTTAAGTTAATGCTTTAAATTGATATATTCCCACCCCACCACTACGTAATGTGCAGAATTAACAGTTACAATGGTTATGTTACATATAAGGCCCTTTATCATATCCTCTTCAAAGTGGGAATATTACACTACATTGTTCTGTGTAAAGGGTACTGTAATAGATTTGTGTGAATAGTAATATTTAGGTCAAGCTATGTCTTGAGTAATGTGGGTTTAGAACAGAGTTACTCACAGGTCACTGCACGTTTGCAAAGACATCACTGCAGTCAGAGCAAAGTGTCAGTTTGGAGTTGTACTGTCTAGAAGAACAATACCATAATGGAACTGAAGTGTATTTAATTGAAATTCAAGTACCAGATGTGGTTCTTAAAAGAACTCATGGCCTCTTGAACAAGAGAAATGAAACTCTGAGCCATTTGAGTAAGCCTCTTGAAACTGAAGTGAGGTCATATTTCGGAGTAGTGACATCTGCAAACCAGAGTTAGAAGATTAGATGGTTTACATTCAACATGACTAAAATATTGGGCCTTAAAATGAACTTTTCAGACTCCAGTTTAAATTGAAATAGTTTGGACTTTAATACACACATTTATACAATTACATTTGCACATAGTGGGTTTAAGCTTAGAGTTAAGTAAGTTTAGAGTGAAGTGAGAACTATTATGTGGCTAGTAGTTTAATTTAAAAAATGTTTGAATTTGACACTGGAGAATCATTGCTGTTCATGTGTTAGTACTAGCAAAGGGCTTGTTAGTTTGTAACAGAATGAACACGGGATGGGGGCATTGCAGTCCCACCTTTAAGCCGGCAGCGGAGGTGGTCACAGCGCTGAATTGCATTATGCCAGTGTCATTCAGTTCAGCATATTTTTTTAAAAGCACAAAGCTGACTTAATGATGGGTCTTTGACACCATTGTAGGATCTCTGTATAAAAATGGCTATAGACGGTTGAAAATGTTAGTTTATTTGGTTACATTTGGATTTGGTTAATAGCCTATTCACAGAATTATAGGAATGCACTTTTAATTAGGTGCAATAATAAAGGATAAATTAATATCGTCTTCACAGAGTAACTTTTTTTTGAGAGAGTTATTTGTCACGTGTTTCAAAACCACAGTTCTGCTTGCAACACTTTAGCTCCAGCACCTATTCCCTTTACAATAGAAGTCCAAAAATTGGGGTGCCAAAAATCCAGACTTTACGAAAACTCAAACTTGTTAAATTTAGCAGGCTATTGTGCACATGTGTAAGCGTCACAGATGCATCACAGCATTTTAATTTAAAGCTGTTTGTTTTGATAAATGAAGCGTGTTGTATTTGAAAATGAATAAATTTATCAAAATGTACCTGTACATTGCTTCTTTATTCCCCCAAATTTAAATATTAAAAGTACTGCCTGAGAATCTGGAAAATCCCCAAGCAGGCTTCTACTATATAATTGTGTGTGATTATACTTGGTTGTCCTGAAAGAGCAGTGTTGATCTTAAATCAATACAAACATATTGTAATGGTGCTCCAGAAAAAAATGGAAGGGAATTGCACAATCCCTACTGAAGGAGTATCTGTATTTCCAAATACTGCCGGGGTGAAACTTGGATGGACCGAATATTTGACCATTATTTGAATTGTAGCTGTGCAGCAAGAGGATTGGGTACCTATCAGGATCCAAACAAGTTCTCATTTCCTGAGAAGCTGATGGAGCATGAACTCTCACAACATTTAACATGCATCTGGCTGAGCACTTGTCTCCAAGTTGTGGAAGGCTATGGGCCAAGTGCTTATGAATGGAATTAGTAGAGAAGGGTACATGGTCAGCAGAGATGTGATGGGCTGAAGGGCCTTTTTCCCTGTGATGTAACTCTTGAACCTAAATACTTAATGAAAATTGGTTTGTGGTATCCTCAAATTGTAATTGTTGCTATAATGACATTTGTAATCAATCCAATCTAAAATTAATCAGTTGCTGTTTCCTTGCAGAAAAATCTGGAAAAATGAGGGTCCTTCTTCATTCCTGAAGGGATCAGGTTGTCGAGCACTAGTCATTGCGCCACTTTTTGGTATTGCCCAAGTGATTTACTTTGTAGGAGTCGGAGAAGTTCTCTTGGGTTTTTCACATTTTGAAGTGTATTGATGAACTGGCATCCATTCCTGAAGGACTGCATTCTGCAATAAAAAATATCTTTAAGGAACCAAGACACTAATGCAGTTATTGGAGCCATTGTTTGGATTTGTAATGTATTTTTATGTATGTATAGGTGTGTTGAGAGGAAAAGGAATATTGCTCAACATTTTTTTGAGTGACTATAGGATGGTTGGTGTGGAAAGAACATCTTGAAAAGTTAGGAAAAAATGGTTAAATTAAAGGGGCCAAAATGTTCCCTCAATTGCTCCATATTCACTTTTCTACTTGTGAAAATTTGGAACTAATGTTTGTAGTTACCATATTTAAAATCTTTTTATACATTGGTCACTTCCCTTTTAATATTGATCTTTTTGGCTCGGGAATAAACCTGTTAACCAAAGTGGTTGGACTAATTTAAAATGACTCCAAACTTGCCCCAGTGCAAGAAAAGTAGCAATTAACTGTACAGTATTTGAAAAGTTTTGTGAAGAACAGCTCAAGTTGTAACTGTAGCCACTCCATTCATATCATTGCCTACATTATTCTGCCCTGGAAGGTTCATTTCTGGTGGCTTCACAACCATTTGCACTTCCTTGCCTGAAGCTATTGAATGGATTGCTAATCTCAACATTGCTTCCCCAGCCACACAGATGGGGATGCATTCAATAAGCAATTAATGATTATTTTTTCCTCATTGGTACTCGTGTCGTGAAACGAATAGTCTCAAAATATCCATGATTGGATTCTCCAGTTGTTTAGGAAACAAACTGTTAAGTGATTGAAATTCACTTCCCTAAGGAAGGGGCAGTTTCAATCTTTATTTTCAGTTTGTAACTGATCCTCTACCTTGGTGTTTTTACTGTGGTATTATAAATGCCATGAAATAAGCAATGCCTTTGGTAATTTGAATTGACTCAATGGTCCCTTTCATGCTGTTGAGCTAGTTTACAATAATGGTCAGCATCATTCTCAATGAATTCATGGTGGAAGTAAAACTGTTTACAAACAAATTGTAAATTGTGACAATAAACTTAGTTTTGTAATATTGATTGGTCCTGTGTTTGCTTCAACTTCTGACACATCTTGCTGGTAATGATCAATTGTCAATATTGCTGATTTTTAAAAAAATTCTCTTCATCTGAAGGTACAATATTTAAATTTAGACATGTTACATTGTGACAGGCCCTATTGTCCCAGGAGCCCATGCTGCTTAATTACACCCAAATGATCGACACATTTGAATATAATTAAACCTTGTCAACATGGTTTTATGGAAGGTAAATACCATAAAATTTGCTTATCGTGGATTCAATGGAGAACATGTTTATATAGGACTTTTTGTCAAATGGCGTTTAGAAATATAGAGGCTGATGCAAAAATTAAAAGCCTGAAGTATGGATTGAAAACTGGCAGATTCAGAATTGAAATAAATGGCTTCTGTGAAAACTCTAAGGTGATTTAGGAATTGGTTCTTAGTCTTCAATTGTTCATTATTTACATTAATGGCTTCAAAATTTGATGTGAAAGGGCATGTTGCAATAAAGATTGTGATTCTGCAACAGAATGTAGATCTATTGAAAATTAGTGGGTAAAAGACTGGTGAATGAGTTTAATGTTGGGGAAGTGTAGGTTGTGCACTTCAGTATGAGAAATTAAAAGGTGAATTATTATCTAAATGGAGAGACTCCAAGTAAATATTAAAATAGGTGGTACAAAAGGGAGTAGGCAAGTCCAAGGAAGGAAAATTGTATTTTGGCCTTTATTCAGGGTGTTGATTAGGCCTTGCCTGGAATAATGCATATAGTTTTAGTCCCTTTTTTAAAAAATAGCATTGGATGAGAGGATTGTCCTGGCAAGACTCAAAACAATTGGGCCTGTATCCTTGGGTGGCCAATTTTTAATTTAGATATTCAGCATGGTAACAGGTCATTTCAGCCCACGAGTCTGCAACCCAATTAACCTAAATGGCCTATTGTGCTGTATGTCAACATTAAAAGGTTGGCCAGCCCTGTTTTGGAGTGAAACAAAGTCTGCAGACACTGATTGCAGCAAAAAAAAACAAAATAAAAGCTGGAGAAATTCAGCTGGTCTCAGTGTCCATAGGAGGTAAAGATTTGCCATAACTGATGTTTTGGACCTGAGCCCTTCAATTTACAAGTAAAAGGAAGGCAGATGCCTGCATTAAAAGGGCTGGGGAAGAATGGGCAGAGGAATGAATTTGTGTATTTTAAATGCTGGGGAAACTCATGGTCAAACTTATTTATGTAGCAACAGTAAAACTACATAACTAACATTTCTGGCTTGAGCCCTTCAAGGTATGGAAGAATGTCAGCAGGCATTTGAACCAAGGGTGGGGCGGGGGGGGGGGGGGGGGGAGGTAGGAGATGACAGGTGGAGAAGGGAGGGGCAGCAGTGTTCACTGGAGGAGGGATGGCTGGGTGAGTGGAGGGGGCAAGGGAGGGAGGAGAATGGGAAAGGGGGGGAGGAAAGGTGAGCAGGTTAGCAGAAACCAGAGAAGTCAATGTTGAATGTCCTCTGTCTGGAGAGGGACCAGGCGGAAAATAAAGGTGGTGTTTCTCCAATCTGCGAGTGGTCTGGATGGGATATTGCATAAGGCCATGACAGATGTGAGCGTGGGATTGCATCTCAGGATTGAAATGGTCAGACTGACAGACATAAGGTGTTAATTGGATATGAATGGGACACGGGAGAGAGGTGAGAATTGACTGGGAGAAGGGGTGGGGATCTGTGGAAGTAGTCTTTTTTTGCACAGCTGTTGCGTGCCAGGAAAATATTCCCATTTTCCTGGAATACATGCTGTGTAAAAAGAGCTCCGAATGGGAACGTGGGTGCCATTCCCATTCCAATACTTTACCTCCTAGAGCCCTGGTAAATTTCCTGGAATGCCTGCAGCCTAAAGCTAACTGCAGGCATTCTGTGAACAATGGGCTAATGAATCGGCCTCACTTCCCTGCAATGACATTGCAAGTCCTGCCTGTTTATTTACCACATTTATGTCTAAATGTCTGTAAAGAAATTGAGATTTGGAGTTTTGGTTGGTTGTGTGTGTGGTGATATGTAATTATGCCACTAGGTCACCAGGGGTCATCCCGGTGACCTTGTATATAAAGCAGTCCAGAGCTACAGTCTAGCCTTTCAGGTTTGTCTTGTAGAGAGACAAGACCTCTTGGTGTACATATTAGTTTATTAAAGCTGTCTTCCTAAAGAAATCTCTTGGTGCCTGCCACATTGACCACCGACAGTGGGCTGATATCGCCTCAAACCGTGCATCTTGGTGCCTCACAGTTTGGCGGGCAGCAACCTCCTTTGAAGAAGACCGCAGAGCCTACCTCACTGACAAAAGACAAAGGAGGAAAAACCCAACATCCAACCCCAACCAACCAATTTTCCCTTTGCAACTGCTGCAACCGTGTCTGCCTGTCCCGCATTGGACTTGTCAGCCACAAACGAGCCTGCAGCTGAAGTGGACATTACCCCTCCATTAATCTTTGTCCGCGAAGCCAAGCCAAAGAAAAAGCTGTCTTATACTCGCACTGCTGGTGTGGTCATTGTCAGTACAATTTAATAGACTAATATTGCTACTAGGATGGAAGCTGCTTCTGCTCCAATGCGCATTCCAGACCACCTGGAGACTCTTCCTGAGGAATGGAATCTAGGAACGACTAGCATGCATGTGTATCTGAGGACCAAGACAGTGAGGTACCGCTGTACTGGAATTGTGGTGGAATGCGGGGAAGACCACAGAAGTACGATAGGGCAGATAAGAAATGGCCGAGAGCCCTGCCTGCCCGTGGGTTCACCGGTACAGGTGCTGCCAGTCCTAAACCACGGTCTGATCAGAAAGGGGCCACGACAAGCGCGGGTGGAAGGATCTCCACGTTGTGCTCCCAATTGCCACGTATGTGCAGAATTCCTGACCACTCCAGAGCTGGGGAAAGCAGACACTGCTACCGTCACTCCCCCAGCAGCAGTTTCCCCACTACCACGGAGACCTTGTTGCTAATTCTTTTTCTGTACTTGCTATTTCCCTTTCCAGCTGTTCTATTTCCTGATTGTAGTCCTTCTTCATCTTATTTACATAACTTATTATCTGCCCTCTGATAAATGCTTTCATTGCATCCCATAGTATAAATTTATCTTTAATTGATACCGTATTTCTTTCAAAGTACATTTTAATTTGTCGCTCAATTAATTCTCTAAAATCCTGTCTTATAAGTAGCATGGAGTTTAATCTCCATCTATACGTTCTCGGTGGGATGTCCTCCAGATCTATTGCTAATAATGGGTGCGTGATCCGATAACAAGTACCATGGAGACCTGACGCTACCACTGGGATCCCCCCTAAGCCTGCTGCAAATGACCCAAAGCCAGAGACTCAGCCAACCGCCCCAAGCACCCAGGTTACTCCTCCAGCAGACACAAGCCCCACAGAGGCTCTACCAGCAGCTCCCAGTGCCCCAGGGTCCACCCTTGATACACCTAAGGGACCAGAGACTGTGGCTTAGCCATGTGCTGCGACCAGACAGGCTGGAGCTCGACCCCAGAAATCCTGGAGCTGGCATGCACTTCGGCTGCTGGCAGAGATGCTTTCTGAATTACATGGAGGGTGCTGAGCTGAGGATGCTGCTATTAGCGCAGCTGGAAGACCACCCTTACTCCCTTATACAGGATGCCAGGTCCTACCAAGAGGCAATGAGCATTTTACAGAGGCATTACAGTAAGGGGCATAGGGAACTCCACTCCCAGTACAGGCTCATGACCAGGTCACAACAAGTAGGGGAATCTGCCAGAGACTTTATACTCTCTCTGAAAGACCTGGCGAGAGGCTGCAACTTTAAAGCAGTATCAGCTCAGAGTATGCAGAGGACATTGTTAGGGACAGAATTGTTGGGGGCATACGGTCCACTGAGTCGAGACATCAATTGCTGGAGAAAGGAATGGTGGGGCTAGATGAGGCAGAGACTATTGCAGAAGCTTTAGAAAGCACCAGGAAAGAATTGGAGGAGTATTGGGGCTGGGACAAACGTCACTGCTGGACTCTCTAGCCCCACGAAAAGAAAAGTTTGCTGCCTCACAGGAATTCACAGCAGCAGCAGCGCCTTGAGGGTCCCAAGTGCTTTATCTGTGGACCCCAGAGCCTTCTGCCCTGGCAGAGAAAATGACTGTTCCAACTGTGGAAAACATGGGTATTATGCAAAAGTCTGCAGAAGCCCCAAGGCCACAGCCAAGGTCCATTCTCATGCTAATGAGAGGTGGGAAAGCTCTTCTTTCTCCACTAACAAACAGAAGAAGAAGAATGGCATGTGCAGCCGGCCATCTTGGACAAATGCTACAAAGCAGAGGACAGTCTTCAGGAGATGAATATGACGCCGAGTACTATCGGATGGAAGGACACGCCAGACTTTCTTCCCTATGCATGAATCAGGCAAGTCCACACAATTTATCTGATGCCACTGTGTGCATCAAAATTAATGATGTGAGGGTAAATTGCTTAATAGGTAGTGGAAGCACTGAAAGTTTTATTGACCAGGGATTAGTCAACCGCCTTGCCCTCCCCACACGCCCGAGTGAGCACCAGATCCTGTTAGCAGCCAGCAGCCTTGCGGCTGAATTAAAACAGTTTTGCAGGGTTACTCTAGAAATCCAGGGCACAATATACAAAGGGTTCAAATTACTAGTACTCCCTCACCTCTGTGCCCCGGTACTATTGGGGTTAGATTTTCAGTGCCAGTTAGAAAGCATTTCAATAGTGCACAACGGGCTAACCCTCCACTATGCCTTACGAAGAAACAACACTGCAGCCTGTCTGTCGTAAACATAGAAGCCCCTCCGCTGTTCACACACCTGACCCCAGAATGAACACCAATAGCCACAAAGAGCAGGAGGTACAGCCCAAGGGACAGAGCCTTCATTAGGACAGAGGTCTGCAGGCTACTACAGGAGGGCATCATAGAGCAGAGCACCAGCCCCTGGAGAGCCCCTGGAGAGCCCAGGTGGTTGTAGTAAAGTCAGGAAAAAAACTGCGCATGGTAGTGGATTACAGCCAGACAATCAACAAATTTACACAACTAAATGCCTACTCCTTACCATGCATAGCAGACATGGTCAACAACATTGCGCAGTATAAGGTGTTCTCCTGAACCTGAAGGCAGCATACCACCAACTGCCCATTAGAAACAGAGATCACATTTACACGGCATTTGAGGCAGACGGCAGGCTGTATCAATTTCTGTGACTCCCCTTCGGTGTCACCAATGGAGTGTCCCTGTTTCAGAGAGAAATGGACCGAATAGTGGATGAGTTCCAGCTGAAAGCAGTGTTCCCCTACTTGGACAACGTGACAATCTGTGGCCACACTCAGGAGGATCATGACACGAGGATCATTAAAACACTTCTTCTAGGCAGCCGAGAAAAGGAACCTAACATACAACAGGAACAAATCCATCTTTAGCGCCAGGAAGTTGCCAATCCTGGGTTACATAGTGCAGAACGGGGAAATCAGCCCAGACCCAGCCTGTATGCTCCCTCTCCTAGACCTCCCAATGCCACACACACTGAAAGCACTAAAAAGCTGTTTGGGACTTTTCGCTTACTATGCCCAATGGGTCCCCAACTACGCCGACAGGGCCTGCCCACTTATAAAAGCTTCAGTTTTCCCACTGCCCAGCAGCCACCAGAGCATTCAGCGACATTAGGGACCATACCGCTAAAGCTACCATGCGGTCCATAGATGAGTCGATCCCGTTTCAAGTAGAAACGGATGCATCCGATGTAGCTCTGGCAAGCCCTAAACCAAGACGGACGACCGGTGGCCTTTTTCTCGTGAACCCGACAGGGGTCAGAGGTAAGACACTCAGCAGTAGAGAAGGAAGCCCTAGCCATTGTGGAAGCAGTAAGGCACTGACGACATTATCTGGCATGCAAACACTTCACCCTCGTCACATCCAACGGTCTGTGGCTTTTATGTTTGATAACCAGAACGGGGAGAATTAAGAACGACAAAATCCTGCGCTGACGAATAGAATTGTCTACAATTAACTATGACATTCTATATTGCCCCGGGAGACTCAACAAGCCCCTAGACGCGCTGTCCAGAGGCACTTGTGCCAAACTTAACCACACGTCCCAGTTGCAGAGCTTGCACAATGAGCTGGGCCACCTGGGGGGTTGCTAAACTGTTTCACTTCATTAAAACCCAAAACCTCCCATTTTTGGTAGAGCAAGTGAGGTCAGTGAACAAGAGCTGCCCCATCTGTGCAGAATGCAAACCGCAATTTTACCGGCCAAACAAAGTCACCCTGATTAAAAACTACCAAACCTTTTGAGCGCCTCAGCCTCAATTTTAAAGGCCCGCTCCTGTCCAATAATAGAAATGTCTATTTCCCAAACGTAATAGATAAATATTCCTATTTCCTCTTCGCAATCCCGTGTTCTGATGTATCAGCAGCCACTGTTATAAAATGCCTCCAACCCACCTTCAGCATATTTGGGTACCCGAACTACATGCACACAGACAGGGGGGCTGCATTCATGAACGCAGGAGTACAGCAGTACCTGCACGAGAGAGGGATTGCTACCAGCCGCACAAGTTACAATCCCAGGGGGAAAGGACAAGTCGAAAGGGAAAATGCCACTATCTGGAAAATGGTCCTCTTGACTTTAAAAGCAAAAGACCTGCCTGTTTCTAGATGGTAAGAAGTATTGCCAGAAGCCCTACACTCTATACGTTCTTTGTTGTGTACTGCCAATAACATGACCCCACATGAACGTATCTTTTCTTTCACAAGAAAATCCACGATGGGCACATTGCTGCCTAAATGGATGATGACACCGGGACCTGTTCTCCTCCGGAAGCACCGCAGACCCCAAAAAGCAGACCCGCTGGTGGATCAAGTGGAGTTGAGGCACACGAACCCTCAGTACGCCTTTGTCACATTCCCAGATGGAAGAGAAGACTCGGTAGCCACCAGGGATCTCGTGCCGGCCGGATACACGGAGGAAACACAGATGTCCATGGATTAACAAGGAGCGCAGCAGCAGTCACTAGAACAGTCGTCCATCAAGTCACCCCAGAGGAATCTACCACCCACCCCTGAAATCAGGACCTGGGTATGCCTACCGTATAAAATATCACCAGCCTAGACTTGATGGCAGGACCTAATCCCATACAAGAAGATTCCCAGCCCAAATGGCCATATGGCCATCTAGTACTTCCCACTCCCACACCTCCACCAAGAAAGGCCAAAAGGCAGACCACACTCCCCACCCCTATTCCACTACCGAGGAGGTCCAGAAGACAATGGAAGCCACAAAAAATTTTGGAATTATGAACTTACAAACAAGGGAAGAAGGATCGGGTGGGGGGGGGGTGGGAAATAATTTTTTTAAGGGGGGTGAATGTGGTGATATGAAATTACGCCACTAGGTCACCAGGAGTCATCCCGGTGACCTTGTATATAAAGCAGTCCAAAGCTACAGTCTAGCCTTCCAGGTTCATCTTGGAGAGAGACAAGACCTCTTAGTGTACATATTAGTTTATTAAAGCTGTCTTATACTCGCACTGCTGGTGTGATTATTGTTAGTTCAGTGTGTGAATGACCAACATCTCAACGTTGGTCATTCTTCAGACCAGTAAAATCACACAAAGTCTATCTTTAAAAAAAAAGTGATTCCCTAGTCTGCATCAGTCTCCCTCATGTAAAGGAAGCTGTATCAGATGTCTGTATAGTAAATTACCTCCACATATTCATAGATGAAGTGTTGCTTCACTAGAAGCAACAAGTCTATTGGGAGTCTCACGTGATGGTGAGGGAGAAGACCTGACTTTTTACAGTAATCCAAAGCTCCTTTCACACTTGCAAGTGTTCCCAGGAATCAAATGCCAATCTGCCTTTAAAGTGACAAGTGTGAAAACAAAATTATCTCACGCCGGGAATTGACGGCCTCAACCATGCCTGGCGTCTGTAGATGCTGGTGTTGTAATCAGGCAAGTGTGAAATGGGTCATTGCATTGTGGGATTTTTGCATGAGTGCAGAAAGAAAATATTAAAATGAAAGTATAAACTTTGCCATAGGAAAGTCGCAGGGTGAGAGAAAGAGAGGAAATAAATAGCAATAGTGGATAATTTTTAAACGGTGTGGGAAAATTGGTAGTGCTAAAGCGCACAATTTATAAAGACTGTGGGGGGGGGGAAGCAATGGTGGACCTCACTTCCCAGAATGCTGTGCAGCAGAGAAACCCCTCTATGAATGCTCCATGCATGCAGTCTGTGACCAAAGTGGTGGCTGAATATCTCTTGCTGTTCTGGGCAAGCCATCCCAGGAACTGGCTACATCCCCTGTCACAGTTCCACATCAGGGGAATTGTTTCAGAGGACACCAAGTTCTTGCATGTCGTCAGCGCCCTGGACACCACCACAACTGCCAAAGTAAGCTCCTTCATAAAAAATCCACGGATGGAGCATAAGTACGAGCAGTTCCAATATTTTCTCCTCAAATTCCTAGAGCTCAGCTGGCATGAGTGTGCCAGCAGAATCCTCAACATGCAGGGCCTGGGGACAGAAACCCCTCTGAGCTAATGCACGAGATGGTGGCCCTGGCAGATGGGTACACAGCCTGTTTCCTGTTTGAGGCCCTATTCCTTTCAAAACTGCCAGTACACATAACCATGTCAGTTTCAGACATGGATTTCAGAGTCATGCACCTCATAGCCAAGGAGGCAGACAGACTGTTCTGCATTCCACATGCAACCAGTCTATGCAATCAGTGCCGTCACCCCATCCAGTACACTAGAAACACCTGCAGCACAGCGGCAATGTGAAGGGCGTGCGGAGAAGAACAGTGAGTACTGTTTGTACTACCGCCAATGGGGTAGGATCGCCCGGCGGTTTGCCTCCCCCGTGCTCATACCCCCACCGCCAAAACCAGCATAGTGATGGGAAAATGGGCAGGCCGGCTGCCATTAGTGGCCTCGGCCATTGGCACACAAAGGCCTACTCTACCTCAGACACCAAAGGACCAAGAGGGTCTTCCTCGTTGACACGGGTGTGGAAATTAGCCTCATCCTGCCTACATACTTTGAGGTGAAACACAACACCAAAGGCCTTCCCCTGCAAGCGGCCAACAGGTCCTCCATTCCCAGCTACGGGTCCAGCCTGGTCACCATCCATGTTGCAGATGCTGTTTTCCAGTGGGAGTGCACCATCATGGCCGTGGGACAGGCACTACTCGGAGCAGATTTCCTCTGGGCTCACAAACTGCTGGAAGACATGACAAGATGCCAGTTAGTAAATGCCACAACTTTCCAGTCTTTCCCCCTCACCCTGAAGTGATGCTCTTTCCTGCCATTGGCAATCCATGCCCTCGACTAAGACGAGTATGCCTCTTTACTGGCCAAATACACGGTTTTATTGGCACTGAACTTCCAGGACTCCAACCTGTCACATGGCATGGAATGCAAAATAGAGACCGCCAGCCCCCCAGTGCATGCACGAGCTCAGAGCCTCCCACCAGACAAGCTCAAACAAGCCAAGGCCAACTTTGCTGCCATAGAGGAGTTGGGGATTGTCCGCCATTCCTACAGCCCATGGGCCTCCCTACTCCGCAAGGAGCAGAAGAGCTTTGGCGGATGGCATCCGTGTAGCAACTACTGAAGTCTAAATGAGGCATCGGTCCCAGACAGGTACTCCATCCCACACATCCAGGATTTCGGCATGAGGCTGCAGGGTATTCTCCAAGGTGGACTTTGTAAAGGTGTACCACCAAATCTCAGTACACCTCAGCAACATCCAGAAGACAGCCATCGTCACATCCTTCGGCCTCTTTGAATTTCTAAGAATGCCTTTCGGTCTCAAAAACTCAGCCCAGACATTCCAGCGGATAATAGATGTAGTCGACAGGGACCTCTATTTCATCTTCATTTATCTAGATGGCATCCTCATCGCCAGCCCTGACGCCAGCACCCACAGGATGCACCTCACCTGCCTGTTCAACATACTGTAGCAGTTTGGGCTCACAGTGAACCCAGCCAAATGCAAGTTCAGCCTGCAAACAGTAGACTTCCTGGGGTATCGTATCACCCTAGAGGGCACCACACACCACTACCTGACAAAGTGGAAGCCATCCAGAACTTCCCTAAGTCGAGCATGACCAAAGGACTACAGGAGTTCTTGGGGATGGTCAACTTCAATCATCACTTCCTCCCGGGAGTGGCCACCCTCATGCAGCCCCTGTTTGGCCTCGTCAAACTCGGGGACAAGACGCTGCAATGGATGCCGGATGCCACGGAAGCTTTCCACACCACCAAGTATGGCGAAGGCCACAGCACTGGCACACCTAGATCTCACCTCCCCCTGGCTCTCACAATGAATGCTTCAGACAGAATGGTGGGCACGGTGCTAGAGCAATGGGTTGATGAACACTGGTGACCCTTTGTCTTCAGTAAGCAACTCTGAACTCAAGAGCTCAAATACAGCATGTTCAACTGCGAACTGCTGGCATTGTACCTGGTGATACAACTCTCGGACAAGTTTGTGTGGCATGGACTCTGCCGAGACATTACCCTTACAGTGCCAGTGCGTCAAGGAGCACACCAGACTTTCGAGCTGGTGCAACGCAGGTTCAAACATGTCCATATTGATGTTGTCGGCCTCCTCCCAGTGACCCAAGGTATGAAGTACCTGTTCACGACCATCGACAGATTCATCCACCGGCCAGAGGCAATACCCATGGCTATGTGTGACACAGACGTGCACCCAGGTTTTCCTCACCTCCTTGGTCACGTGTTTTGGTGTCCTGACCCACATCACATCAGACCAAGGAGCACAGTTCACCTCCTCCCTCTGGTCCAACCTGGCAAAATTCTGCGGCAGACAGGTCCACCATACAATGGCCTACCATCCCCAAGCAAACGGACTGGTCGAATGGTTCCACCACCACCTGAAAGTCACGTTAAAAGCCCAATTTAAAAATTGTTAAATTTTATTGACCTTTTCAAATGTATCCCCATCAGGATGCATGCTAAATTCTCAAGATTTGGCAGTTATAACCTGTAAGCACTCCAAGACTTGATCTTAAAGGAGATCAATCTTGCGTACCTCCAAATTAATAAAGTAACAATGTGCAAATTGACTTGTTGTGCTAGCTTTTTGGAAGATCCAACTGGTTCCTGCCTACAACTCTTTTCCAATAAATATTCATACAAATTGTGAAGATTGTACTTAATGTGTTTCCACTAGCTTTTAGTTATCCTGATTATTTGGCTGTTTAAATTGACGTTCTCTACATCATACCCTTAAACAATTTTTTCCTTGTTTGCTCTGCTTCCTGATCTTGAATACCTCTCTTAACCTTCTTTACAGTAAGGAGAATCATCATCTTTCATCCCTTTTGAACCAATTCATGAGGTGGAACATAATTGATATTTCACTAAGGTTTTTATTGCTTTGCATTCTATTAGCATGGAAGTTGGACCTTTTTTTTTAAAATACAATACGATAATAAGTGTTGATACCAATTTGGGTTCAACACAAAGAGTGAACAGGCCTGTGACATCTTTGCAGCTGGATGGTTTAATGTTCAAAAACAGCTTCAGCCACAACACTGAGAAGGGCAGTGGCTACTGAAGACACATTTCCCTTGGCATCCAGACATAAACACATGTTATGGCTGCCATCCTGGAGAAAAAGAGGGAGAGAAAACAACACAATCTCATTGTAAACTAGCAGGAGAGGTCCCATATGCCAATATAAAATCTTGGCAGAAGGTGGCTACAGTTGTCTCTTTGAGTTGTGAGAATACCTACTCAATTATACTAAGTACAAACACATTTTGTACTCACACAAATAAAAGAAAAAGGGTGAAATACAAGCACTGTTGCAGGAACTTGCACATTGATGTCTCGTGCAGATGGACTTGCAAAACAGTATGTGATTATTAAATGAATTCTGGTTTATCCACCTGATTAATGACTACCAACAACATGATAGATTAACAAAATATAGTGAGGATCACTGGGTTCAACAAGCTGGGGCCAACAATTTCATTACGAGCAATGTCTCTCTGTTGGGGAATCACCTGAATCGATTCAGAAAATGCCTGCTTCCTCTGCTAGGCTGAGAAATAAGAATGTGAATGCCAATTTTGTGATGGTCTAGACTAGAGGGATTTGGGCAAAACAGGCAAATGAGACAAGTTTAGGTAGACAACTCAGGTTGGGCTAAAGAAGTTGCTGCTGTTAAACTCTATGATAGTTGACAACTTCTTCTTCTCCAGATTCTACCTCTGGTCTTCCTTGCTCACCTTCCTTCACCTACTGCAGTCTTCCTTTTTTTACTCTATTTCTGGTATTTCTGCACTCAGTTCCTGTGAGTGGAGTGTGCAGAGGAGTGAGAAGCTATTGATTGGAGGGTAATCCTTTTCCTGCAGTTTCCATCTCATTAGGAAGATCTGGGAGTGCAGGCATTACTACCCAATCTTTATCTCCACTACTGTAAGAATGAACTTAATGAACTTAACTTAATTCGTCGTACTTTTCCAGTTAACAATCCGGTGTAACTGAAGACTTACTGGGAATTAACTCAACTGTGGTTCAGGAACATTTGTACCAGATTCAGTTTCACAGAAACAGCTGTTACAGTATATGAGTGGTATAATCCACTGAGACATCCTAAATTAGACCTGAGGAGGTATCCTTTGAGAGAATTTCACTCTACACTGTCATACTGTATTTCACTGACGGAAAAGAGGGCCATGATTCTATAATTACAGACATACTGAAGTAATGCATTATAATTCTTCACCACTAATCAAAACATTGGTTTAGATTCCTGAATTTCCTATCACAATGTCAATTTCAATAGCATAGCACAAGATGGAGGAAATCCATTTTATGTAATCTGATTTGTTGTCCAGAATGACCATCAAAGTCCATGAAATGTACCTATCAACAGATTTTTCTTTTTTTAATACAGATAAGTGCTGGAGAATCTCAGTGGGCATTCTTTATGGCAAAGATACATATCCCAAAATGTTGCTACGTGACTGGCTACGTTTCTCCAGCATTTTTGTATATTAAACTACAATCACAGCATCCACAGCCTTTCTTGTATAACAGACTTATTTAGTTTCATTTGCAAATACGTAGAAAGTAGATGCACAGGAGTTAAGCAAGAATGATTATTGAACTTAGTGATTTTTGAGCGCTTTCTTGATCTCCCTTTCTATCAGAGTGTAGCTTAGGAAGGATACAGTAAAAAAAAACAAACGGGAGAAAATACAAGAATATGCTCACTTCCAGATTAATCTCATAATTCTATTTATCTCCCTGCAATCTATACTTTCTCAAATCTCCCTGAGTACTTCCTTGATCCTCCAGCCACCTACACTACAAATAATTTACAATAGCCAAATAACCTACTAGCCAGCATGTCCTTAAGATGTAGAAAGGAGTGGAACACCAGAAGGGAAGGAATGGCGTAGCCAGAGGTGCTGCAACACCATTGCTGTTGCTACTGCAGACTTGAGAAGAATGGGGAGAGGAGACATAGCACTCCTCTGTGGGGTTCTCCAGCCAATCCAATTATGGATAGCTCTGTATGGGCTTTAAATAGCCTGTTAAAGGAACCAACAGTGATTTATTTTAAAATCCCAGGACCGCGGGGTCTGGGTCCAAGATGGTGACGCCTGTGCTGGCAGCGACCTCAAGGGGTTGTAGACTCCAGGGAAGCAGAAGACTGCCACAGGGCACTAGAAAACATATAGAACATCCCCCTCCCCCCAATTTAAGAAGGCAAAGCAGAGGGGATGACCCCATAGGACAGTGACCATGTGTGATAGTACAGATTCTATCACCAATGTGTATATGGACAGATGGTAGTCTAGGATGACTGTGATTGGCTGAGAGTGTAGCCACATCTACTGGCAGGTCTTAAAGGATTGCTCCTAGCCATACCAGGTCATTCTGGACTGGTCGACCTACTTGTGATTTGCTCCATTCTTTTAGTTAATAAAAGCCTTGGTTTGGATCAACAAGTCTTTGGTTCTTTTGACGCACTCTACACCATGGCAGCGGACCATTGAGGGACTCTGTGACTGAAGAACACACAGGCGGCGGGCCTGCAAGCTGCTGGCAACTTGTAGTCAAATAACTCGCACCATGCTGCAGACTGGTGGAAACTGGCTCGAGACTGGTTGAAAGGGTACCAAGTATCGGAACCTGGATGTGAGAGGATGCCAAGGCCAGGAGGAGCTCCCAAGGGGACCTTGGGCAACTGAAGGGTTCCTGATCATGTCAGAGGTTTGGGTCTGGAGCTCAGGTTACCAGTGGTTTGGACTGGACTGGAGGAATGCTGGAGGTCAATCCACAGACACTAAGTAACTCTGTGGGGACTCTCTTTTGCTTCTCTTTCTCTGACTGTAATGGGCACCCAGCATTTTCTTTTTTCGTCTTACGGCAGATTAAATGCAATTTTTTTTTTTTTTTAAATTTTTTATTTTTCACACCATAAATCACAATAGCCATGATATACACTTTTTCTTTTCCACACATTTACAGTGACTTTTTCTCCCTCCCCCCTCCCTCCTCCCAAGCCACCCCCCCATCCCCCCCCTCTCATCCATTTTAGTTATACAATCTAGGTTGCATTAATTCAGTTAGTCAATGTTGTCATTAAACAAAAATACACCAGAAATTCTACTGAGTCCATTCTTTTCTTTTCTTCTCCTTCCATCAACTTAGGTAATGTTTGTTCCCGGTAGGTTTTCGCTATTGTATTTAATGTAAGGCTCCCATACTTGTTCGAATATTTCAATATTATTTCTTAAACTATATGTTATTTTTTCTAATGGAATACATTTATTCATTTCTATATACCATTGTTGTATTTTCAAATTATCTTCCAATTTCCAGGTTGACATAATACATTTTTTTGCTATCTTAACAAATCTTTTTTGTGCATCCTCCAAGTCAATTCCAAATTCTTTATTTTTTATGTTACTTAGGAGAAAGATCTCTGGATTCTTTGGTATATTGTTTTCTGTTATTTTATTTAATATCTGATTGAGATCATCCCAAAATTTTTCTACTCTCTCACATGTCCAGATTGCATGAATTGTTGTTCCCCTTTCTTTTTTACATCGAAAACATCTATCAGATACTGTTGGGTCCCATTTATTTAACTTTTGCGGTGTAATGTATAGTCTGTGTAACCAATTATATTGTATCATACGCAGCCTCGTATTTATTGTATTTCTCATCGTTCCAGAGCATAACTTCTCCCATGTTTCCTTTTTTATCTTTATATTTAAATCTTGTTCCCATTTTTGTTTAGTTTTACCATTTGTTTCCTCACTTTCCTTTTCTTGCAGTTTAATATACATATTTTTTATAAATCTTTTGATTAACATTGTATCTGTAATCACATATTCAAGGTTACTTCCCTCTGGTAAACTCAAGTTGCTTCCTAATTTATCTTTCAAGTAGGATCTCAGTTGGTAATATGCCAGCGCTGTATCTCCCGTTATATTGTACTTATCTCTCATTTGTTCGAAGGATAAGAATCTACTTCCTGAAAAACAATTTTCTATTCTTTTAATCCCTTTTTTTTCCCATTTTCTAAAGGCAAGGTTGTCTATTGTAAAAGGGAGTAGCTTATTTTGCGTCAATATTAGTTTTGGTATTTGGTAATTTATTTTATTTCTTTCTACATGAATCTTCTTCCATATATTGAGGAGATGGTGTAATACTGGAGAACTTCTATGTTGTACCAATTTTTCGTCCCATTTATATAATATGTGTTCAGGTATCTTTTCCCCTATTTTATCTAATTCTAGTCTCGTCCAGTCTGGTTTTTACCTTGTTTGATAAAAATCTGATAGGTACCTTAATTGTGCGGCTCTATAATAATTTTTGAAGTTTGGCAATTGTAAGCCTCCTTGTTTATACCATTCTGTTAATTTGTCTAGTGCTATCCTCGGTTTCCCCCCTCTCCATAAAAATCTCCTTATTATTTTCTTTAACTCTTTGAAGAATTTTTCTGTCAGTTGTATTGGCAATGCCTGAAATAAGTATAGTATCCTTGGAAAAATGTTCATTTTAATACAGTTTATCCTTCCTATCAGTGTTAGTGGTAGCTCTTTCCAATGCTCTAAATCGTCCTGTAATTTTTTCATTAGTGGATTGTAATTGAGTTTATATAATTGGCCTAGATTTTTGTTTATTTGCACACCTAGGTATCTTATTGCCTGCGTTTGCCATCTGAATGGGGATTCCTCCTTAAATTTTGAGAAATCCGCGTTATTCATAGGCATTGCTTCACTTTTATTTACGTTTATCTTGTATCCCGACACTTCTCCATATTCCTTCAATTTCTTATATAGTTCTTTTATTGATAGTTCTGGTTCTGTTAAGTACACTATCACATCATCCGCAAACAGACTGATTTTATATTCCCTGTCTTTTATTTTTATTCCTTTTATATTATTATCTCTTCTTATCGATTCTGCTAGTGGTTCTATAGCTAGCGCAAACAATAATGGTGATAGTGGGCATCCCTGCCGCGTTGACCTGCTTAAGTTAAATTGCTTTGATACATGTCCATTTACTGTCACTTTCGCTAACGGTCCCTTATATAATGCTTTAATCCAATTAATATACTTCTCCGGTAAACTGAATTTTTGCAATACTTTGAACAAGTAATTCCATTCTACTCTGTCGAAGGCCTTCTCTGCGTCTAAAGCAACTGCTACTGCCGGTGCTTTATTTCCTTCTACTGCATGAATTAAGTTAATAAATTTACAAATATTGTCTGTTGTGCGTCTTTTTTTGATAAATCCAGTTTGGTCTAAATTTACCATTTTCGGTACCTGTTCTGCTAATCTGTTCGCTAATAGTTTAGCTATTATCTTATAATCTGTGTTTAGCAGAGATATTGGTCTATATGACGCTGGTGAGAGTGGATCTTTCCCTTGTTTTAGTATCACTGTAATTATTGCTGTTTTACATGAATCTGGTAAGTTTTGTGTTTCATCAATCTGGTTGATTACATCCAGGAGGGGCGGTATTATTAAGTCTTTAAATGTTTTGTAGAATTCTATTGGGAGTCCATCCTCTCCTGGTGTCTTATTATTTGGTAAATTTTTTATTATCTCTTGTATTTCTACTGTTCCAAATGGTTCTGTTAATTTATTTTGTTCCTCTATTTGTAGTTTTGGTAGTTCAATTTTAGTCAAAAATTCATCTATTTTCCCTTCTTTCCCTTCGTTTTCGGTTCGGTATAATTGTTCATAGAATTCTCTGAAGTTTTCCTTAATTTCTTTTGGATTATATGTAATTTGTTTGTCTTTTTTCCTTGTTGCCAATACCATTTTCTTAGTTTGCTCTGTCTTAAGCTGCCATGCTAGGATTTTGTGTGTTTTTTCCCCTAGTTCATAATATTTCTGTTTTGTCTTCATTATATTCTTCTCCACCTTATATGTTTGTAATGTTTCATATTTTATTTTTTTATCCGCCAATTCTCTTCTTTTGGTTGTATCTTCCTTTATTGCTAATTTTTTTTCTATGTTTATTATTTCCCTTTCCAACTGCTCTGTTTCCTGATTATAGTCCTTCTTCATCTTGGTTGCATAACTTATTATTTGCCCTCTAATGAATGCTTTCATTGCGTCCCATAGTATAAACTTATCTTCCACTGATTCCGTATTTACTTCAAAGTACATTTTTAATTGTTTTTCAATAAATTCTCTAAAATCCTGTCTTTTAAGTAGCATGGGGTTAATCTCCATCTATACATTCTTGGAGGGATGTCTTCTAGCTCTATTGCCAATAACAGGGGTGAGTGGTCCGATAATAGTCTAGCTTTATATTCCGTTTTCCTAACTCTCCCTTGTATGTGGGCTGATAACAGGAATAGGTCTATCCTTGAGTATGTTTTATGTCTAGTCGAGTAGTATGAGTATTCCTTTTCTTTCGGGTTTTGTTTCCTCCATATGTCCACAAGTTTCATTTCTTGCATTGATTTAATTATAAATTTGGTTACTTTGTTCTTCCTATTAATTTTTTTCCCCGTTTTATCCATATTTGGATCCAAATTCAGATTGAAATCCCCTCCTATTAGTATGTTCCCTTGCGTATTAGCTACCTTCAAAAAGATATCTTGCATAAACTTTTGATCTTCTTCGTTAGGTGAATATATATTAAGTAGATTCCAAAGCTCTGAATATATCTGACATTTTATCATTACATATCTCCCTGCTGGATCTATTATTTCCTCTTCTATTTTAAATGGCACATTTTTGCTAATTAATATAGCCACTCCTCTTGCTTTTGAATTATACGATGCTGCTGTTACATGTCCTACCCAATCTCTCTTTAATTTCTTGTGCTCCAATTCAGTTAAGTGTGTTTCTTGGACAAATGCTATATCTATTTTTTCCTTTTTCAGTAAATTTAGTAGTTTCTTCCTTTTAATTTGGTTATGTATTCCATTAATATTTAGAGTCATATAGTTCAGCGTAGCCATTTTATATTTTGTTTATCTTCTCTTTCCGTTTTTCCATCATTACCTTTCCTCCTTTTCCATTTCTGTTTTCTTATTTTCAACTCTTTACCAGACAACAAGATTAAATGCAATTTCATGTTGGGTTACACCTGTTTTTTTTCATGATAATAATTTTGAAAGGAGAATGTGAACACTCCACACAGCGAACACCAGAGGGCAGGATTGAACATGGGTTGCTGGACCTGGGAGCTAGCTTCATGTTCTGCAGAACTATTGTGTTATCCAATGTCTTCTAAAGTAGGTGTCCTCTTCATGGAATTGATTGTGATAATTAATGATCACTAGACAATAATTTGTAACTCCTAATTGTATATCAATTTCTGTGCAATAATTGATGTCTGAATACCATTCTCTGTATAAAAGTTGTAATATTCTCCAATTCATTCATCAATATAATGCATCAAAAATTCCTATTTGTACTTCTATTGAACAAATTAAGTGCTTGAATATCTCTTTTGGTTTCTCACCCCATGGATATGCATCTTAACACCTTAGCTGTCTTTTCTTAATAAATCCAGTTTGATCTTGTTTTACTATTTTTGGTACACAATCGGCCAATCTGCATGCTAATAATTTCACTATTATCTTATCTGAATTAAGTAGAGATATTGGTCTATATGATGCTAGTGTCAATGGATCCTTCCCCTTCTTTGGTATTACTGTAATTATTGCTGTCTTGCATGAATCTGGAAAGTTTTGTGTTTCTTCTATCTGGTTCATTACTTCCATGAGAGGAGGAATTAATAACTCTTTAAATGTTTAATAGAATTCTATTGGGAATCCAATTTTATTGTTTGGCAGCTTTTTTAATATATCTTTTACTTCCTCTATTTCAAATGGATTTATCAGTTTGTTTTGTTCCTCTTCTTGCAATTTTGGCAGTTCAATTTTAGTTAAAAACTCTTCTATTTTATCATCTTTCTCCTCATTCTCAGTTTGGTATAATTGTTCATAGCATTCCTTAAATTTCTCATTAATCTCTATTGGGTTATATGTAATTTGTTTGTCCTTTTTCCTTGATGCCAATACAGTTCTTTTAGCTTGTTCTGTTTTAAGTTGCTAGGCTAATATTTGTGTTTTTTCTACCAGTTCGTAATACTTTTGCTTTATTTCCATTGTTCTTATCCACCTTGTACGTTTGTAATGTTTCGTTTTTAATTTTTTTGTCCGCCAATTCTCTCCTTTTCGTTATATCATCCCTTTTTACTAGTTCCTTTTCTGTACTTACTATCTCCCTTTCCAACTGCTCTATTTCCCAAATGTAGTCCTTTTTAATCTTAGTTACATAACTTGTTATCTGCCCTCTAATGAAGGCTTTCATTGCATCCCATAATATAAATTTGTCTTTCACTGATTCCGTATTTATTACAAAATATGTTTTAATTTGGCGTTCAGTAAACTCTCTAAATTCCTGCCTTTTAAGTAGCATGGAGTTTAACCTCCATCTATATGTTCTTGGTGGGATGTCCTCCAGTTCTATTGCTCATAACAGGGGTGAATGATCTGATAGTAATCTTGCTTTATATTAAGTTTTCCTAACTCTCCCTTGAATATGGGCCAACAACAAAAACATATCATTCCTTGAGTATGTTTTATGCCTACTTGAATAATATGAGTATTCCTTCTCTTTTGGGTGCTGATTCCTCTAAGTTTCATTTCCTGCAGTGATTTAACCATAAATTTGTCCACTTTATACTTTTTGATTGTCTTTTATCCAGTTGTATTCAACATTGGATCCAAATTAAAGTTAAAATCCCCTCCTATCAATAAATTTCCTTGTGTATCTACAATCTTCAAAAAAATATCTTGCATAAACTTTTGATCCTCCTTATTAGGTACGTATATATTGAGCAAATTCCAAAATTCTGAATATATTTGACATTTTATCATTACATACCTCCATGCTAGATCTATTATTTCCTCCTCTATTTTGATTGGTATATTTTTATTAATTATTAATTAATATAGCTACACCTCTAGCTTTTGAATTATATGATGCTGCCGCTACGTGCCCTACCCAGTCTCGCTTTAATTTGTAATGTTCCACTTCAATTAGATGCGTTTCCTGCACAAATGCTACATCTATTTTTTTCTTTTTTCGGTAAATTTAATAGCCTATTCCTTTTAATTTGGTTATGTATTCCATTAATGTTTATAGTCATAAAATTCAACATGGCCATCTCATATCCTGTTTACCCCTCATTTCAGCTTCCTCACCACCACCATCCCCCTTTTCCCAATTTTCATCTCTCAGTTTTCCCTTCTTACACTCAATGTATGACAACACACTTAAAACATAAAATACTCCATCAACTCCCACATCCAATATTCCCTTAACCTCAAATATCCCCACCTCTGAGTTGCCTCTTATCCCTTGCCGGGCAACCACAACTTCCCTTTCCATTTGGATTGCGAACCTGCTCGCAAGCGTCAACTGATTACGGAGTGACGGATATTCTCTCCCCCCCCCAGAAAACACTTTTTTTTACATATAACAAAGTCCTCCCTTTTCCCCCCTTACTTCCTTTCTTCCCTTCTCTTTCCCTTCTTTAGTTCTTTACATAGACATTGTTTTTACATCTTTATATATATCCCATTGCCATTCTTCATTCTTGTTACATCTCTTCAACTTTCCTTCTGTCCTGCAAGCATTCTGGAAATTCTTGTGCTTCCTCCGGATCTGAGAAAGTATGTTTTGCGCCCCGGGGATAAATATTTTAAGCACAGCTGGATGACTTAACGTGAATTTATAACCATTTTTCCATAGGATCAATTTTGCTGTATTAAACTTCTTCCTCTTCTTTAAGAGTTCAAAACTTATGTCTGGGTAAAAAAATATTTTTTGACCCTCGTAATCCAATGATTTATTGTCTTCTCTAATTTTATTCCTTGCCCACTTCAGTATATTTCCTCTTGCCATATACCTCAAAAATTTTACTAAAGTGGATCTTGGATTTTGATGTGTCTGTGGTTTCGGAGCTTGTGTTCTTCTGTGTGTCCTTTCTATTTCCATTCCTTCCTGCATTTCTGTCATTCCTGCAGGATCCATTCTTTTATAAATTCCTTTATATTTGTGCCTTCTTCATCTTCCTTTAGGCCCACTATTTTTATGTTGTTTTGCCTACTCTAATTTTTCAACATATCAATTTTCTGAGTTAACAACTCTTGTATCTCTTTATCACTTTCTTCCAATTTTCCTCATTGTTTATTTCCATTTCTACAGCCGTTTCTCATTCTTCCACATTTTCTAATCTTTTCCCTATTTCTGTCATGACTAGTTCTAATCTTTGCATTTTATCTTCTGTTCTTTTCATTTTTCTTTTAATTGCACTAAATTCTAATGACAACCATTCTTTTAATGCTCTCATTTGTTCTTCAAAAAAAGCTTTATCTATATTCTGTCCATCTGTTTTACCTTTTATCTCTCTGTGAAGTTCTTGGTATTATTCTTCCTCTTCTTCTGTGTCTCTACCTGTGTTTGTGTCTTCTTCTCTTCTTTATATCTCTGTCTCTTCTGACTTTCCTGATGAGTTGCTTGTCTCACTTTGTCGGGCCTCTTCTTGCTTGGCCTCTTGCTGTTGGTCCTCTTCTTCTGAGCTGCTCAACTGTCGAGCCTCCTGCTGCTGCTCCTCTTTCCGTTCACCCTGTCGACTTTCTTTCTCACCTGGTACTTCACTCCCTCTACTGCTGCTTTCCTCATCTTCTAGCTGAGAGCCCTGGAGTTGGGCATCCCTCAGCTGGTTGCGCTGTGGTTGTCTGCTCCTCGGCTGTGCCCCCCTCCCATTGGTGTTTTCCTTTTCCTTAGATTGTGCAGTTGCGCATTTTTGTTTGGCTCAGGGAGCCATTTTTGCAGTCCAACGGTCGGGGGGTCACGACTCTGCGGAGCCGTCACCAATCTCTGAGATCGGGTACTATTCTCCACCACAGCTCCCTGTTCCTTCGTGCAGGTAAGGCCTTCTCCTTTCTTTTCCAGTGTCTTTTCTTTTTTTCCCATTGTTTTTACTTTTTCCTTCTTAAGGGCCATTTTCTTCTCTAGAACTTTATCTTTTATTTCTTATATTTTGTATTTATTGAACTTTCTCCTTTCTTAATTCTTTTTCTTATTTTCTGGAGAGTCATGTGACTTCTCTTCTATCGCACTTCTTAGTGCCCTACCATTTACTATGTTCTGTTCTCATTGCATCCATCAGGAAGGAGGTTCAGGTACATTACATTGTAACAAATTCATATTCCACCTAAACAAAAATTGATGTATTTCAAATTCAGAAATACTTGCCATCTCAAATATATAAACATTTAATGAAGTTATGGATAAAGAAAAATAAAATGATAGGTTCTAGGGGTAAATTATTGGCTTTGACTCCATTGTATAATAATCAACTTATTTCTTTTTCAATGCATAATCAAAGTTTATTGCATTGGAGATTTAAAGGTGTGAAAAATTTGGGAGATTGTTTTAAAGAGGGTAAGTTTTTATCTTTTAATCAGATGAGGGAAGATTTTGCTATTGATAAGAATTCTTTATTATCAAATTCGATCTTTGGTAAAATGTATGTTTGGTAGAGATATGATTTGACCTAAAATGACTAAATTTGAGACTTTTCTTATGAAGGTACCAGAGAAGGGTTATATTTCATTTATCTATCAAATATTACGGGATGGTGTGGATAAAAAGGTTTGAGATAGATCTAAAATTAAATGGGAAGCGGATATTGGTTTTACTTTTTCTGAAGAGGATTGGTTAGATATCTGTTATGATAGTGTAACTAGATTGATAAATGTATGTTTTGCAATGATTAATTACAACTTTTTACATCAATTATATTTGACACCTGAAAAATTAAAAAAATATGGTTTTAATGAATCAGATTTGTGTTTTAGATGTGGTGATATGGTTGGAACTTCTCTTCATGCTGTTTGGTCATGTATACATATACAATCTTTTTGGAAGAAAATTCAATCGTTTTTAGAATATCTGTATAAGATTAAAATAGTTTTAGATCCAACAGTATTTTTATTGGGTAGTTTGCAACCTTTGAAAGGTTTGGGATTAGGTAAGTTCCAGCTTGCTTTTGTATATTTAGCTTTATCTGTAGTGAAAAAATGTATTGCTAGTACGTGGAAATATACAAATATGATTGATATTAATAGATGGCATAATGAGATGAAATATTGTTTAATAATGGAAAAATTATATTTGTTTCACATGATAATTATAATTTTTTTATTTAATAAGTGGCAGTTATACTCAGAATATTTATATTTCAATTTATATTGATTAGATTTGAATATGTATATTTAATTTTTTTTAATATTCTTTCTTTTTTTCTGGCTCTCCTTAGAAGAGTTGGCTGAAGTGGGGGAGGGTTCTTTTTTCTTTTTTTTTCTATATATATATATAGAAAAAAATGTTCAATTTTAAATGTTTAATTGCTGTATACGTCATATATTATTTGTTTTTTGAACAAATAAATAAAGTTTTAAAAAAAAGGAAGGAGGTTCAGGTGCCACAGGACTCGTATCTCCAGGTTTAGGAATAGTTGCTGCCCCTCGACCATCAGACTCTGAACAACAAACTCAATCAAGGTCTCATTTAAGGACTTGTACTTTGCTCATTATATATTACTGAACATTTATATTTCTGTATTTGCACAGTCGGTTTGTTTACATTTACTTCTATTGTTTACATTTCTTTCTTCTCGAGTACAGTTAATAGTTACCAATAATTAGAAATTCTGCCTGGCTCACAGGAGAAGAATCTCAGGGTTGTATGTGATGTCATGTACAGTATATACTCTGACAATGAATTTGAACTTTGCAATACATTTGATTTGCTGCTATGTGATCTAGAGTGGAACTTGTAGGATTTGGCATTCCAAGGAACTTGCTGCCCTGTCCTTACAAATAATATGTTGCGTATTTAGGAGAAACAATTTCTTGATTAAATTATTCCTTGCAGTGAGAGTTCTTTGATTCTTACAACATCCTTCTAAACCTGTTTTACCATCTCCTATACTATAAAGCAGTGACCAAGAACTGTGTGCAGTACTCTGTATTTTTTTGCTTTTCTTCCATAATTTCCCTATGGAATCCTAGTTAATCCACATGAGCCAGGTTATTTGGTACCTCACTGTATGGATAGTACATTAATTTGGTCAGCTGAAATATTTGGGGTTACTTACATGTCAGCATTTTACTAAAGAATGTTTTGTGACTATGAGTGTAATAGCCCAATTTTGTGGACCAATTTTTAAGGTAAAATTTAGGGATCGACTATTGTATGCCTTTGTCAATTGAGGCGTCAGGAGCTCAGATGGATGGGCAGCTAGGACCGGGAGGTAAGTCCACCATTGTGGCATTGAATGGGCATATGGCTGGAGCATTAGGAGCTCAGATGGGTGGGTGGCTGAGGCCGAGGCATTGGGTATTCGAATGGTCGGGTGGCCGGAGCTCCAGTGGAAGCTCCAGTGGGCAGGTGGCCCAGGCCAAAAATAGGGGATTGTCTTTACATGCGATAAAGTTAATACCAGATTTGGGGGGGGGGGATATAGGAGGGGGTCATCTTTTACATGGTATCAACTATTACACACATCTATACGGTATGTCAGACCACCCAGGTAGTACATGTATAAAGTACTGAGTACCTTAAATTTTTCTCCTCCAAATTTATACTTTATTAATATTCCAAGTGAATCTATTCTGTGTAACTTTGTTAAAGACATACCATTTTTTCCCTGAATCAAACAGTTCAATACTTTCACCTATAAATTATCATTACCCCTAACGATTCACCCCGAAACATTACTGCAGTGAAATGCCCAGCCTCTCAGTGTTCACTGACAGTTGAACCCCAGACTGTGGCTATTCCTCATAGATCCTTTGTGGTGGCTGCACCATGCTTCAGTGAATCCTTCAGCACATTATCCTGGAATGTGCCAGTTGGCATCATTCACCCTGCAGTGGAAGATTAATAACCACTGATCAGATCAAAGTGCATCTCTAACAGAGTTGATGACCTTCTACACCATTCATTTTGGTTCAGTGTGTGTGCCTGGGGAAGAGGGTGTAGATCACAAGGTCCTGTGTGGCAGTATCCGTTGAACCTCAACAAGATGCGGCTGCCTCATGTTCCAGACCTTCTGGGGAAACATACAGTCCACAAGGAGGCGGACAACTGTGTCACATCACCACAACCACCTTTGGGACAGCGTGCAGTGGGACTGTGAGCCTGGGAAAGCATGAAGAACCTGAAGAGGAGGACTCAACTCACCACCAGCTCATTGAGCACTTGAAGCATTAATAAGAGCATGAGGAGACAATCTTCAAGTGTGAGGTTGTAGGATGTACTTAAGCTTGACAGGTATTTGATTAGTCAGGGCATTAGCTAGAGGTATTCAATCCAACGATCACTGGGGGATCAGAGGTGGAGAGGATGAGCAAATTTAAGTTCACCAGCAGAAAAAAAGAATCTCAGGGTTGTCTGTGATATCATGAATGACAATAAATCTGAAATCTAAAAAATCTGAGTCAAGGGTTATGGGGAGAAAACCAGGGAATGGGGCTGAGTGGGATGATGGATCAGCTCATAATAGAATGGCAGAGCAGACTCGATGGACCAATTGTCCTACTTTTGCTCCTATATCTTGTGAGCTTCATCCTCCCAAACAGTCCAGTCTTTAACAGTCACAAAACACAGAAATTCATCCTCAGCCCACAATCTCCATGCCAACTATCAAGTAACCTTCTATACCCATTTACCAACACACATTCTGTAACCAGAATCATTGTTTGAAGAGGGCATGCTGTTATGCACTAACAACCCTTTTAATTATATTTAGGACTAAAGTGTTTTTGTTAGCACTAACACAGGAACAACAATGGAAAATTCACCAAACAATGGCAAATTCAAAATAACAGTTTTATTAAACAGTTAATAACATAATATTTCTTACTTAACTCTAAACTTACTTAAATCTAAACTTAACCCCACTATGCACAAATATAAGTGTGTGTGAGTGTGTGTGTATAATTCAAAGTCCCATTCTGAAAAGTCAATCTTTAAAAGTTTAGCGTCATTTTAGTCTTGTTTGAAGGTCTTAAATTCTCAGTTCGGAAATAATTATAAAGTGCTTTTAAACATTATATCTTCAGGCCTCTTGACTCATAATTAAGTTTTCCACATGAAGAATCTGCCCTCTTCTCAATGACAATGAATGTGGCTATTTTCTTCCACAATTAATTCACAAACCCAGACAAATGTTAAACATTTATAGGGAACCGTTGTTTTCTTCTTGCACGATGAAGTCACAAAACAGACAAGGGTTAAAAGAAGTGGCCATCCACAAACATAGACCCAGTAGAATTCTGTCCTCTTTTCAAAAGAGACAGCAAAGTGGTCTTCATTAATTCAAGAGCCATGGATTCTGTGTTCCCCTTTTTCCAGGAGTAACACACAACAAACAGCACCAATTCTGGTTTCTGTAACTCAACCACATCTTTCACAAGGTTTCAATCCCTATAGAACACAATGTTTTGACTTCTGTAAACTCCAAGCCGAACTGATCCAAAACTGAACTCAAAATGTCTGACTTTAGTAATATATTTCTCCAAATCATGTTACCATTACATCATCAGCGAGGTGAGTTCCAATTCTTGGAAACCACATGACCATCAGTTTTATTTCTACCAAAATTCTGTTTCTTTTTCAAAACCATTCTTCTTTCGAAGCAGATCGCCAATATCCCTCAAAAACCAAGGTTTCCTATGCCTGCTAACCATGCCTTTAATCCTGACAGAAACATTCAAACTTTGTACTCTCAAAATTTCACCTTTGAAGATCCTCTACTTACTTTGCACATCCTTGCTTGAAAACAACTTATCCCAATCAGCACATCCTAGGTCCTTTCTCATTTCTTCAAAATTGCCCTTTCTCCAATTTAGAATCTTAACCCAATGCCCAGACCTATCCTTCTCCATAATTAACTTGAAACTAATGGCATTATGATTATTGGACTCAAAATATTCCCCTACACTTACTTCTGTCATCTGTCTCGTCTTGTTCACCAATAGGAGATCCAGTATTGCACTCTCTCGAGTTTGTACCTCTTTATATTGATTTTAAAAACTTTCTTGAACACATTGGACAAACTCCAAGCCATCCAGTCCTTTTAATGGAATCCAAGTCAATATGTGGAAAATTAAAATATTCTACTATCACAATCTTATGTTTCCTGCAGCTGTCTACTATCTCTCTACAGATTTGCTCCTCCAATTCTCTTTGGCAATTGGACGGTCTACAATACAACCCAATGAGTGTGGTCATACCTTTCCCGTTCCTCAGCTCTATCCATATAGCCTCAGTAGATGAGTCCTCTGATCTAACCTGCCTGAGCACAACTGTGATATTTTCCCTATGCAACTCCTCCCCCTTTCATTCCCCCTATTCTATGATGTCTAAAGCAATGGAAGCCCGAAACATTGAACTGCAAGTCCTGCCCCTCCTGCAACCAAGTTTCACTAATGGCCACAATATCATAATTCATGTGCCAATCCATGCTCTAAGCTCGTATCCCTTTGCTACAGTACTCCTTGCAATGAAAAGCCAGATTGCTGAAAGTCGGATCACAGGCATTTAAGAGCGGAGATCCAGATCAATATATCAGGAGCAGGTATGACCTGTGAACAGCTATCTTCTGGGTGAAGTGGAGATTCCAGATGAAAATGGAAACAACAACGGACACTTGACAGCTGTGGCAGGGCCTAACTGCCATAACCTATTACAGAACCAAATCCGGTAAAGTAACAGATGGCAAAGCTTTTCTCCCACAGGAATTCAACGCCTTCTACTCCCGATATGATGATAGTAACAGCAAAGAACCACTCCTCCACACCCCCACATCCCCTGATAATCCCATTCTGTCTGTATCTGAGGATGACATGCATGCTGTCTTCAGGAGAGTGAATCCGAGGAAAGCATTCGGCCTGGATGGAGTACCTGGGGGAGTATTAAAGATCTGTGCTGACCAAATTACCAAAGTATTCACAGATATCTTCAATATTTCACTCTAGCCAGGCGTGGTACCTACCTGTTGCAAACTGGCATCAATTATACAAACTTAGGTGCCCAAGAAGAGTGTAATAACTTGCCTTAACAACTATTGACGAGTGGCACTTACATCAACAGTGATGAAGTGTTTAGAAAGGCTGGTGATGAAGCATATCATCTCCTATCTGAGCAGTGACATGAATTCATTCCAGTTTGCCTATCGTAGAAACAGGTCTATGATTGATACCATCTCACTGGTTCTACACAAAACCCTGGAACACCTGGACAGCAAAGATGAATGCATCAGGATGCTCTTTATTGACTACATTTTGGCATTCAACACCATAATTCCCTCAAAACTGATCAGTAAACTCCAAAACTTGGGATTCAACACCCCTCTGTGTAATTGGATCCTGGATTTCCTCATCTCCAGACTACAATCAGTGAAGATTGGTAAGAACATCTCCACAATCTCCTTCAGTACTGGAGTACCACAGGGCTGTGTTCTTACCCCCCTGCTCTACTCATTTTACACTTATGACTGTAGCTTAGACTGACAATAACACCATCTACAAATTTGCCAAAGATACCATGATAATGGAAGGAAGGAATGAGTCAGCATACAGGATGGAGATTAAAAACTTGTCTGAATGGCACATCAATAACAATCTTGCACTCAATGTCACCAAAATTAAGGAGCTGATTGTTGACTTCAGGAAAGGAAATCCAGAAGTATACAATCCAGTGATCTTTGGGGAATCAAAGGTGGAAAGGGTGAGCACATTTAGCTTCTTAGGAGGCATTATCTCGGAGGCTCTTTCTTAGACCCAACACACTAATGGCCTCATGAAAAAAGCACCTCAGCTCCTGTACTTCCTCAGGAGTTTGTAGTGGTTTGGTATGACATCAGAAACCCTGGCAAATTTCTACAGAATTGTGATGAAAAGTGTGCTGATTGGCTGTATCATGGTTTGAATGGAAACACCAATACCCCCAAGTGTAAAGCCCTCCAAAAGGTAGTGAGCACAGCTCAGGACATCACAGGCAAAGCCACTGAGTACATCTACAGGGAACCCTGCCGTCAGAGAGCAGTAGCAATCATAAAAGATGCACACCACCCAACACATGCTCTGTTCTCGCTGCTGCCATCAGATTCAGGAACAGCTGCTACTCCTCCACTATTAGACTCCTCAATGACAAACTCAATCAATAGTCCCTTTTCCACTGGCACCTTGTGCCAGGAACTAATTGGGAATTTACTGGGACAGGGTCCAGCGGAAAAGGAACATTGTCCGAATGCCGGTGTCAAATTACATCATTTCACGCCGGGGATTAACCGCCTTGACCCCTACTCATATCCCCAACATTCGCTGATGCCAGCGTGCTGATAAAACCAGTGGAAAAGGGACAGCAGAAAGTCACCTGTTTCCAGTTGAAGGTAGAACACTCCGATCTCCGGAGAGGAGTTGCGCTCAGCGCACATTTCCCTGGCACTGGCACTGTCAGAGCGATTCCAGCTGCATGGGGGGGATTATGGGTAACGAAGATGGCACTGATCCCGCTGTGACACTAGGCTGCGGGTCACAATACTTCATGGGGGGGACGACAATGGTTGTGAGCAGATGGGGGGGTCACAATACCTCATTGGGGGGCATTGCTCATGAGTGCCCCTCTCCCTTGGTGCCATCACTGATTTGAAGTTCTTGATGCTCTCCACTGCTGACCCCTCGAAAGAGAACTGGTTCCTCTTCCAATTTCCTCCTGAAGTCCACAGTCAATTCCTTCATTTTGCAAACGTTGAGTGCAAGATTGTTGTGACCCCACACAACTAGCTGATCCATCTCCCCCATTGCTGTAGGCTGCCTCATTGCAACCTCTGACCCTACTGACAATCGTGGCGTCATCGGCAACTCTGGAGATGGCATTGGAATTATGCCTGCCCACTCAATCATGGGTGTAGAGTGTTTGCCAGGCTGGGGTTCACAGAGAGGTCCCTGGTGCTCATGGGGCAAAGGGTGAGGTGGTTGCCACGGACTGTCTGGTTGCTATGGCTGCGTGGATTTGCGATTATTATGGGCTGGCCGGTTCTGGCAGCGCGCTTGCCGCGCGGGGGCGCAGTGGCTCGGGTCTCGGTGGCTGGCGGAAGCGGGTCGGAGCGGCAGGGAGCCCGGGCAACAGTGCGGAGCGGAGTGGAGAGGAGCCGAAGCGGAGGCCTCGCCTCATCGCTGCCAGGTGAGGAAATGACAACGCCGAGGCGAGTAGGGCGAGTCCTGGGGACGTTTTTTTAGTGAGTTCGAGGAGTGGGAAGCGGCCCGCAGCCAAACCTGGGAGCTCCAGGCCAGTCGGGCAGGAGCTGAGGGCCGCACCTGAGCTGGTGGGGTGAGGAGAGGAGGCTCGAGCTGCGGAGCGGGGGTGGGGGAAGGAGGCCGGTGGGGAGAGTGCGAGCTGAGGGGTACGAGGTCGGCGGAGAGAGTATGGGCACGGGGGAATGGGGAGACGGCGGCTAGAGAAGGGGGTGTGGATGGAGGAGGGGAGGGATGGATGGATGGGGGGGGAGGTGTCCGTGGAGGGTGTGAGGTCCGGGTGGGGGAGGGGAAGGGAGAGGTCGTCGGGAAGAGGCTGAGTTAGGCCTCGTTGTTCTCAGGTCGGGCGCTGAGCCAATGCCTGGCGCTGAGAACACGGAGTTATAATGCACTTAAGTGGGCCGAGCACGGGGTAAAGCAGGGACTATTGATTGCCCTTTCTCTAAGGCCTGTGCCTTTAAGTTCATGTCCAGCTGCTGTGATAGGTTCGTCATGAGGTCTGTCTTGTGTGGGATACACCTGTGGATGTTTGTGGGTTGGATCAAGCTTTCCAGTGCTTTGCACTCGTGGTTGAATGTCTAATATTACATCCCAGATGACCTATCCATTCAGAAGGAAGATAATTAGCAAAAGCATTGATCACAACTGTTGACTGAGAATGATGGCTACCTGTTTGTTTCATCTGCTCAAATATCATTGTATTGCTCTTATTGGTGGCCCATATACCACGTTTAATTTTACGAACATTCGTATGTTGTTGGTAGCTCAAGCTTTGAAATTAAGCGATGTAGTTGTACTACTCAATCAACTCTATTTGAAGGGTAGGGTTTAGGAGAAAACTAGCAGCGAAGGTCACAAGTTTAACCTCAAGCAGCTTTGAGGTCTGAAAATTGATTGCCTGATGTCAGAGACAGACTACTTTGTTTGATTCCTTCTCTTTGCTACTTCCCATTCTTTCGAGTGGGCCTTCAGTCTTTTCATTCCTATACTTTGAGGAAATTATCAGGTTCATTTTTCTAAAGGCTACTTGCAACTCTTGGAAATTGTGTGTGGATCACACAGAATCTGACTTGACCACAATGTTTTCCAGGCTTTTGAATGAAGAATTAAATGAAGGCTGCTTCAACAACAACAACAAAAAAATTGAGTTAAACAAGAAAGTCTGCAGAGGCTGCAATTGCAGTGCAATACACAAAATTGTTGGGAGAAACTCAGCAGGTCATGCAGCATCCATAGGAAGCAAAGGTATGAGCAGAAAGCAGGCAATTGCCTTGATGAAGGGCTCAGGCTCAAAACGTTCATTATTTACTTTTGCTTCCCATGGATACTGTATGACCTGCAGAGTTTCTCTAGTACTTTTATGTATTGCAGCCATTAAAAATTGTGGCTTTCAAGAAGGTGGGAAGAGAACAAATTGATTATGGTGTGCAATTTATTAGACTCTTTCAAACGTTTGGGAAAACATTTAATTCATTTAACCTCAGTGTGTCAGACAGCATAGATCATTGAACAATAAATACAACACAGGAATAGACCTTCTAACCCATGATGACTGTGCTGAACATGAAGTCAATTAAGCAAACTCTGATACCCATCTATTTCCTGTATATTAGCACTGCTGTAGTATTTGCTTCCACGACCTCTAGTACTTTCTGTAGATATTTTGTGACCTGATGAGTTTCTCCACCACTTTTGTGTATCCCATTAATTTGCCGCAGTCTGTTCTATGTTTGTATCAGAGTTTTTTAAAAAAAACTGCTCTACATTTCTCCTTTAAACTCTCTCTCTCTCTCTCTTCCCCCCACCCCCCCAACCTTGAATCCCCTAGTGTTTGATCTTTTTACCAGGGGAGGGGAAGATTTTGACTATCTTACCCTATTGATGCCTCTCCTAATTTTATCTATGGAAAGAGAAACAGTTGATGTTTAAATCTTTGGTTTTGGGATATCAATAGTCTTACAATGGGTCCTTGACATAAAACATTAAAATGTTTCTCCTTCCACAGATGGTTGTTGCTGACTGTGTCCAGACCTTGTCTATTTGCATTTTTTTTTTAAAAAAAAAGAGCAAATTAATCTATTTGGGGGAATAGTTGGTAGTCACTGCTTAAGTTCAGGACATAGTAGTGGGAATTGTACCCAAGCTAGTGTGTGTGTGTGCGCATTCTCATGCCATGAATAAGCTTAATTGGGCCTTGTGCTGGAGGATATTGTGAAGTCTGGCTGCTGTATTTTTATAAAAACAAGAGTCAAAGCTGCAGTTCCTAGTAAAATATTTAACCCTCTCTCCCCCCCTTCCCCGCCGTAATGATTGACAGGCACTATCTCATTATGGGACATGAAATTTTCATTCCTCCAGGTGTAATAGTAGTGAAGGAATTGGGTGTATTTTTGGCAAAATTTCTGTTGAACACATAAAATGCCTTGAAATCTATTTTTATTTTCCAGAATTATCTCATGTCTGTATGTGAATGTCCCTCTTTCAATGCTTGCTGATGAATAAAAGGCAATAACTTCCAGGGTGAAGTGCTGATGACTGCATTAAACCATATAACATGTAAACCATACAACAATTACAGCGTAGAAACAGGCCAACTTGGCCTTTCTTGTCCATGCCTAACACTTTCTCCCACCTAACTTTTTTAGAACAGGTTTCAGGAATTAAATTCCCACAAGACTCAATATTATTTTTATTTGATAATATTATAGACTCCCGGAGCCCAGTTTGTCCGTCACTCCTCTCCCGCGGATCCGCAATTCCATCCCCCTGCTGCGCTGGCCAGGCTCGGGGGCTTCCCATGTCCGAGGGAGCGCTGAGTTTCCCAGGTTGGTTCCTGGGGTGCTGGAGCCGTGAAGATAGCCATGCCTTCACCCTGACTTGAATGGGGTAATGTTGATTAGGTACATCAGGAAACTAAAATTGATGATCAGTGCATATAGTATAAATATACCAGGAATTAACGTGATTTCCTCATTATAAGTGATCAATTCTTACAGTGGCAAGTAGCAAATAGAAGGTGTGAGGAAATCCAAGATACAAGTTGTCAAAAATTGGTGATCTTTGAATGTCCCAGAATTTCAGCTGGATTTTGTGATAGAAGGAAGCATTTTGTAGAATTTAGAGTAGAGGAGATTTGAGGGAAGGGGACCTTCATTTGAGGCGGGAGGTGGCAGCAGTAGCAGCCAAGTCAGGGGGCATCATGAATGGTTCTGTTATAAAGTAGGATGGGGCAAAGTTTAAACAGGTACAATTGATGGTGGACTCTTTAGTCAGGGGCACAAACAGATGTTTCTGTGGCCATGAGTGAAAATCCAGGATGGTTTGTTGCCTCCCTGGTCTTTGAGTGGGGGGCAAGACATTTTGAAAGGGGAGAGTGATCATCCAGAGGTCACGATGCACAGGTGGGTGAGGTCCTGCAAAAAGATTTTAAGGAGTTGGGTAGGCAGATGAGAAACAGAATCTCTAGGGTTGTAATCTCAGGAATATATACCACGCTGCATGCTAGTGAAGATGGTACATTTGTGAGGCTAAGGAACAGGTGCAGGAGGGCGGGCTTCAGGTACATGGATAATTGGGTCCTCTTCCAGGGCAGGTGGGACCTGTACACAAGGGAAGAGTCACTTCTGAACTGGAGAGGCACCAATATCTTGGCAGGCCATTTGCTGGTTCTACTTAGGAGGGCTTGAACTTGTTATGCAGGGTATTGGACTCACAATAGTGGTGTTTCAAATTGGAAAGCTGAAGTAAATAGAGGCGTTGAAGCAAGCAAATTCGGAGGACAGGCATGGGCGTAACTCTGGAAGTATAAATGAACTAGGCTATTTATTTAAATGCAAAATGCCTGATGAGAAAGGCAACTGAAGTTGGGGCATGGATAGAACTGTATGTTGGACTGGGATATTGGAACTATTTCAGAAATATTGTTAAAGGATAGGCAGGTCTGAATGCTCAATGTTATGGGTGTGAAGGCGATGAGGGGATTTGCATTTTTTTTGATAAGGGAGAACGGGGGATTGTCCAGTGAGGCTATATGGGTGGAAGCTAGAAGTAAGAAAATGGTGGTCATTTTGCGATTACCTCAAACAACTGGAATTAAAGAACCATAGAACATTAATGCACAGAAAACAGGACCTTTGGCCCTTCTAGCCTGTGCCACCCTGTCCATAGCCCTTCATACCCCTCCCGTCCATGTGCCTGTCCAAATTCTTCTTGTGTGAAAATTGAGCTGACATTCACCACTTCAGCTGGCAGCTCATTCCACACTCCTACTACTTTCTGTGTGAAGAAGTTCCCCCTAAACCTTTCCCCTTTCACTCTTAACCCATGCCCTCTGGTTTGTTTCTCACCCACCCTCAGTGGTAAAAACCTATTTGCATTTTCTCTAGCTATACTCCTCATAATTTTGAATATCTTTATCAAATATCCCCTCATTCTTTATGCTGCAGGAAATAAATCCTAACCTGTATACCCTTTCCCGGTAACTCAGTTCCTGAAATTCACACAACATCCTAGTAACTCTTCTCTGCACTCTTTCAATCTTGAAATCATTTGAAACAAATGAAGGGAGATTGCAGATGACTGTAAGAATAATATAATAGTAGATGATTTTTTTTATACTTGTATTGACTGGAACTGACATAATGCTAAGGGTTTGGATGGGGTGACATTTGCCAAGTGCCCTGAAAACTTTTCTTAACTAATATGTAAATTGCCCTGCTAGAGGGGGTGCAGGGTGACACTGGACTTCCTGTTGGGAAATGAGGTTGGGCAAGTGGCTGAAGTGTCACTGGGCGAGCACTTGGGACCAGTGACCATAATTCAATGAGTTTTAAAATAGTTGTAGACCAGACCTAACTTTTTTTTATGTTAAAGTACTAAATTGGGGAAAGTCTGATTTTATTTTTTCAGAGCAATTTGCAAAGGTTAATTGGGAGATGCTGTTTGCAGGTTAAGTTGCATATGGGAGGCTTTTAAAAGAGAGATGGGGAGAGTTTAGGGCATCAGGCTTTGGTCAGGAAGAGCTGTGTGTCAAATATGGGTAACTGGGAGCAAGCCAATCCCTTGAAATAGAAGAGGCATTGAACTACAGTACACTAAAAAGGGAAATTAGGAGGATTAAGAGGACATGAAGTAGCATTGACAGGTGAAGCAAAGGAAAAAGGTGGGAAAGGAATTGGAGGGGTTTTTGAGGGAAAGGGACTACTATTTAGTAATCCTACGGGAAGTGAAAATGCTGAACAACCAAAGGAACTGCTTGCACTAACCGTGGGAGACACTTGAATGTGCAAAACAACATTTATTTATTTTTATTGATAAAATTCTTGTCCTGCATATGTATTGTTTGCATGTGTGGTATGTCTGATTGTGCGTCTGTATGTTTTGCACCGAGGACCGGAGAATGCTGTTTCGACAAGTTGTACTTGTACAATCAGATGACAATAAACTTGTAAGTTGGGGACTAATTAGGTATAGTCAGCTGGCTTTATGCACAGGGAAGTGCCTCATGAATTTGAGTTTTTTGAAGAGGTGACTAAGGAGGTTGTCCAAATTGACTTTCACATGGTCTTTGTGTTCTGCATGGTAGGCTGGCCTGGAAGGTTGGATTGCACCAGATCCGAGGTGAGCTAGCCAATTGGAACCAAAATTAGCTTGGAGGTAAGGGTCAAAGGTTGCAGCAGTGGATTGTTTTCCACTTTGGAGACCTGTGACACAGGGATCGGTGCTTGGTTCACTGTTGTTTGCATTGTATGTTAACAATTTGGATGAGGATGAGCTTGGCAGAGTTAATAGTAAGGCAGATGACACCAAAATTGGTGGTATAGTGGACAGTGAAGAATGTTTCCTGAGATTATAACTGGATCTAGATGAAGTGGGCCAAAGAATGGAAGAGGGAATTTAACTCTGGCAGTGTGCGATGTTGCAATTTGGTGGGTTAAAACCAGGGTAGGACTTGCAGGTGAATGACAGAGCCCTGGAGAGTATTGTAGAAGACTTACCTGGGGGATTACAAGTATAATAAAACCTTTGTTATCTGGAATTCTAGCAATTGGCATAAGATTTCGCAGAAAATCAATGGGTTAAAAAATACGGAAGTTTAAAATTGGTGCGCATCGCCGTTACTTCGCCAATCACGCAACACACAGTTCAGATTTTCAGATTTATTGTCAGAGTACATACATGACATCACATACTGACATTCTTTTCCTGCGAGCAAGGCAGAATTGCAACTTGTTGGTAGTGCAAAAAAAACAACTCGAGGTACACATGTAAGCAAATGAAGAATATAAACAAATGAATGTAAACAAACTGCAATGCAGAGAGAATTTAAAAACTCAATAAAGTACAAAAGTAAAAGTCCTTAAATGAGTCCCTGATTGAGTTTGTTGTTGTGCAGTCTGATGGTAGAGGGATAGCAGTTGTTCTCAAGCAACTGGAAAATTCACTTAACCGGCATCTAACAATCCCCAAAGGTGCCGGATACCGGGATTTTACCGCACATAGTTACTTGAAAGTAGAGACGCAGGATGATTAAGAAAGCATTTGATGTGCTTGCCTTCATTAGTCAGGTCAATGAGTTGGGTTGTCATGTTGAGCGAATGCGTGAAGTATTGTGACTGCTTAGCAGTGGGAAGGATGTAATTGAAGAATGCAGAAAAGATCAACAGTTATGTTATTAGGACAGAAGGGTTTGAGTTATAAGGAGTGGTTGGGTCAGCTGGGACATTTCTCCAGGAACTTTGGAAGTTAAAGGAGAACTTTGTTGAGGTACATAAAATCATAATGGAGAAAGGTACGGTGGATGGTCAGTCTTCCCCCAGGATAGGGGAGCCTAAAGTTAGAGGACATATTATTTACAGAGAGAAAGAAAAGATTTAAGACACCTTTTTCATAGCGGATGGTGGGTATATAGAAATATCTGCCAGAGGAAGTGATAGAAATGTACAATTACAACCTTTAAAAGATGTAGAGAGGTACATGATGAGAAAGGTTTGGAGGGATCAAGGCCAAATGCAAGCATGTAGGCTTTAGCATATAGCTGAGACAGACAAGTTGGTTAGGATGGTTGAATTGGACCAAAGTTTCCATGCTTTATAGCTTTGACTATTATTCACACATGTGATCTTCCTGATGTCTGTGGGAGTATTAGTTCTAGCAGACATCAAACAAATTTTATCAAGTACTTGTATCCTGGGACAAATACAGGTGTCTCGCCCAAGGTTTCATCTGGAATATATAATTTCTTGCCAGCTCAGAGCTCTGTATTCTGCACAGCTGTGGGATTGTGGTTCTCTAATTGGGTGTGTTCCCAGTAAACTCCTACAGCAGATCAGAGAGATGGTATATTTGTGGTTGCTGTAGGCTTTGTGTGATTCTGACTTTGCAACTTTTTTGAATAAAGGATCCTACATATTTGCTATGTCAGACACCACTCTTCATGGTGTCTCTTTATTTCACTGTTTGTAGAGCACCTCTTTGGTTATATACACCAATGTATTACATACATTTGGTAGCAAAGTATGCCAAGAGAAGTCAGAACCATAGAACGCTACAGCATGGAAAACAAGCCATTCGGGCCAAAGCCGACCATCATCTCCCGAGACTCACTGACTTGCTCCCATACCATAACCCTCCAGTCCTCTCTCATCCATGTACCTATCCAATTTACTTTTAAAACACAAGATCAAGCCCGCATTCACTACATCAGATGGCAGCTCATTCCATACTACCACCAACCTCTGAGTGAAAAATTTCCCCCCAAACCTCTCCCCTTTCAGTGTAAAAACTGTCAACTCGTATTTATTGCCCCTAATCTGTGTAAAAAGCCTATTCACATCCACTCCATCTATACCTCTTAATAATCTTGTAAACCTTGATCAAATCGCCCCTCAATGAATAAAATCCTAACCTGAATAATGTTCTAACCTATAACCCAACCCCCAAAGACCAGCAACATCCTAGTAAATCTTCTCTGCACTCTCTTAATCTTATTGATAATCTTCCTGTAGTTAGGCACCCAGAACTGCACACAATATTCCAAATTTGGCCTTACCAATGTCTTAAATAATTTCAACATAACATCGCAACTCCTATATTTCATACTTTGATTTATAAAGACTGAGATACCAAAAGCTTTCTTTACAACTCTGTCCACATGTGTCGGCACCTTCAGGGAGCAATGCATCTGCACTCCTAAATCCCTCTGCTCCTCCGCACTCCTCAGTGCCTTATCATTTACTATATATCTCCTACCTTGGTTTCCCCTTCCAAAATGCATCACCTCACACTTGTCTGCACTAAACTCCATCTACCACTTTCTGGCCCATTCATACCTTGATGTCACTTTTTATTTTTGTGCGTACTGTGGTCCTGTAGTCACATTTTACATTAGCATAAATTTTCTTTAATGGAAGTTTGTACAGTGCTACTGTAATATAGAATGTCGGCTTGAAAGGCATTGCTGGTCGCATAGTATGCTAGCATTCACTTCACAAGTCAGTAAAAGGGACCTGTGTTAACTTTATCTCCACATACAATTCATTATATTCTAATCTGTACTACCATTATAGATGTTTGTGTATATGACACCTCTGTGATCAATTTTTATGCAAGTTTAATTGATTTCAGAATGTGAAAAATAATTTCATCGGCTTAGTTTTTTGGGGGATTCTTAACTATAGTAATTGTCATATGCAGCATGTGTAAGTCACTTGAGAAATGTGTATTGTTGCAGAGCCCAGCGGATGAGTGTCAAAACGTCACCCTGAAGTTTGGTGGAAGTTGAAATGTGCTGAGTTGCACATCTAAACTCTGCAATCATGACAGTGTTGCCCTTTTTCTAGCTCTTGTACTAATAATGGGTGGAGGTGTCATGGCGTCTTTAAATTTAAATTGCAGCATTTGGGTAGACCTCCTGGGACCTGGGTGAAATTACTGGGGCAAAGATGCTGGAAGCACCTTTTAAATTGCAGGGGGATTGAACCATTAATTTAAGGGGGATCTCACCCCGCAATGACACGTCACACACTCACTGGAAGTAATGCAGGATGTTCAGACGCTGGCTGCCCAGTGATGCACGCACACAAGCGCTGACGTCACCGGAATTTTTCAAATTGGCCATGGACGAGACATGGGTAAGTTTAACTGGGTTCTCTGACTACTTCTGAGGTAGGTCAGGGACCTGGTTGGATCCTTTCTAACTGCCGCATAACTGGGGCCCTAAACCCCATTTTACACAGCAGTTTGAAAGGGCCTACATATATAAGACTCTGTATGGAAGGGGGATAAGGTAAAGTTGAACAATTACTTTCTTTTGCAACCACAGGACTCCTAAAGAGTTTTGTGATCAATGATGTACTTGGTGACATGGAAATGTTCCAGACTAAGTCACCGAGGAAGCCATAGCCATAAAAATTGTTAATAATATCTAGGAAGCTACACCCAGTAGCTTATTTCAGAGACAGGGAAAATCTTATCTCCTTACTGATTTAAACCATAGCACTGCCAGCAATTCCTCCTGTTTGGATTGGTTCCACCACCCGTATAAGGTGTGGGTTCTCCTCATGGGGTCAGTTGAAAGGATTAGTGGTCTTGTATAGATGTTTTCCTTTCAACCTGCCACTGTGTATATTCAAGAGGGAAATGTTTGTGTGCGTTTTGATTAATATGGTTCATAGTGTGAAAAATAAAAAAATAAAAAAACCTGCTCCAACAAACCTTTACACACCAAGCTGCATGATTTAAACCTGCTAACTTGCACACAGCAGCATTGAGGCTATGCAAGGCAGCAGACAGGGTTGCAGGAAATCCCAAGAAAATGCAATTTCTTGTGCTTGGCAGAGTTCTTCTGAGATGTAAACTTTCAAGGCAAGTTGTCCTTTCAACATGAAATATCAGAAGACTGCGATTCCAATCTTACTCTTAAAAAATGCTAAGTAAAACACAGGATTCTGTTGACACAGAGGTTAAGTGAAGAAACACAAATGCTGGAGAAACTCAGCAGGTCAAACAGTACCTTTATGTAGCAAAGGTAAAGATGCATCACCAAAGTTTTGGGCTTGAGCCTTTCATCAAGGTGTGGGGGAACATGAGAGATGTCTGAACAAAAGGGGGGGGGTGGTGAGGGGGGTGGGGGGAGGACCACAGAAAGGGGAGCGGAATGGTAGACAGATTCGCATGTACATCTCTAAAAGAAAGCTGTAAGTTAGAGATCTTTCAGTTGACATGTTAAACAAAAACTTTGGATATAAAAGATTCTGGAGAATCATTTTCAGGGATGACCTTGGTCATCTAACCCAAGATTATTTCACTGAAAACTTTTGGAATGGCCACATCTATATTCTGGCTATCCATTCCGTACGACGATGATGGCTCCTTTCAGTCAGTTTGTGTGGTTTGATATGAGAATACCCAACTCCTCAGAAAGGAACAGTGTATGCATGAATGGATTTAGGTGAGTCGGGGTTGTACAGATCCAGACCCACCCTCTCAACATCCCCTCCTGGATCCAGCAACATAGTGAGGTCCAAGATGGCTGGGGAAGTTATGTTGCAGTGAATGGCCAGACCAAGCTTCGATACAAGGAACGTCCTTTCTGTGCTTCACCGCACGTGTTTGCTAGATGACCATTGACCTTACAAGAGGGTTCGTCCTTTGACAGGTCTTGTTTTTCATCCTGCTGTCAAGCCACCCTCTGCACCAGACAAGCCTGGTGGGGGAGCCAGTTTAGTTGCTGACCACCTGACCATGCGACAGGTAGTACTGGGTTGCCTCAGACGAGTGACCTGACAGAGGTGTATATAAACAGTATATTTGCATTTATTGTTTTTGCAATATGGCTTTAATTTTATTTAAAAAAATATAATTTTTGAAACTCTGTACATTGTAGACATACTAGGCATGCAGTGAGTGAAAGAACCACATAGAGTCGAAAGTGAGTTGAACCAACTGACTTTAATAAACTCTCGCATGCATTTAAGTCCCTCGGAACCCGATGCTGCTCCTGGGACTTTTATGACATCAGCTGCTAGGCTGTGGCTTGCCCTGCACCTGGACCTCTCACGGTCAGATCTGCTGTGGACTTATCCTTAATTCTGTGAGCTGGTTTGCGCGCGCACATTCTCTCACACACAACCCCCTCACAGGTTGGGAAAAAAAACATAACACCCTCCCCTCTCTCTTTCCATTTCTCCTTTACTTTCCCCTATTGATTTTACTCTCCAACTCTCCCTCTCAAAATGCTCCCAGCTGGAAGCAGTTGAAAGAATCCCTTGTCCACGTATCATCAAGGAACATGACCTCGGGCTCCTGGGCAGGAGATATTTCATTCCCTTCCCTCCTATCCGCTCCCCTCCTATCCCCTTCCCTCCCTCCCTTCTCGGCACACCATATGACGACTCCAAATCCTCCCCTCGCCCTACTTTCCTGGTTTGCATGTGTGATAGGTCTTGGAGATGTTTTGGAGTCGGAGCACCAGTGACCAGGGAGATTGGAACCAGCCAACTCATTGGTGAGTGTTCCATCAGCCTGGGTGCCTCCCTGGGGATTAGCGGCAGCGGTGGGTTTGTATCAGATCGTCAGCAGCGGTTGGCTGATGTCAGTAATTGGCAGCCACATTGGGTTCAACTCAGTGATTGGCAGTGGCCAGCATTTTTTTTGTTGATAATTAAACATTATTTTAATGCTTAAAAAGCCTTCCCTTTTTGTTTTAAGCATTGATACAAGTGATTTGCTTTTGCTTCTGAGGCTGTTTTTTAAAAAAAAACCTCTGACAAAAAAAAAACATTTATCTGACATTGGCCCAGTCCTGCCATTTCCTCTTTGGAAATTTGGAAATGGCCACCCTACTCACAGGGAGTACACCTTTTTTTTAAAGTATTACCCAAGGGCAGCAAGCTATGCTGATCTGGTATCTCCAGGACAGCTGTCTCTACTAAGCCTACACAGTGAGTGTCTGCTTTCTGGATACCTAGACGTAGCAGGTGCACAATATACTGGACCTCAACTCATCCATCAATAATTTACCTGATCACCTCCTCCCTTATCCAACCACCTTGGCTATTAAACTTGTGCCATGGGTTTTTAAATTGCTTCTATTCTCTCTTTTTTTTTTCACACCATAAATCACATTAGCCATGATATACACTATTTCTTTTTCACACATATACAGTGACTTAAATTGCTTCTATTCTCAATATCATCAAAAGTAAATTATGTTTTGCAACAAACTGTACCTGTCTTATCTAGTATGAACCAGTGTATCTGCTTTATATTAATGATGACAAGATGTAAGCTGTGGTTCAGTGTCCAGTGTTCCTGGCTTAGAGTCAAGAGATTAAAAGGTCAAGCCACATCTCCACACAGTACGAACTGAGTACTATGGTATTAGAAACACTATCTTTTCACTTTGGGATAAACCTTTTACACCATTCCTGTGGAGACATCTTCCCAGTGTCCTGGCCCTGATCAACCATCATTATGAGGGAATGTCTTCATTTAATTGATTTTTGTGAGAGCTTGTTGCATTATTCTTTGCATTACAATAATGCATACACTTTAATAGTCATAAAGTTGTACATCAATGCTTGTAACATCCTTTGGTTACAATCGAAGTAAGAAGTTTTATGATGACTGAAATTGATTATTTTTGCAATTAATCTGAAGTTCTGTAGAAGTCAAAACAAAGCTAAAATTGTTTGATCATTTGTGACCTCTCCATGATATCTAATTGTAGGGAAGCCAACAGGGTTTTAGTTGCAAAGTGATAGATTTCAGGTTGTTCACCAGAATTAGATGTGTAAATTAATGTTGGGATTTGTGTGAAGGAATATTTGTTGTTAAGATGCTCTTGTATAATATTTGCTGGCTGGTGACATTGGTCTTATGATGCTTGCAGAAGCTTTTGAGTGCTTTTATGTTTACTTATTTTTGCTGCTTATTCTATGAATGCACATCTAAAGGCATGCTGGAATGCATGATTGCATTCTGCTAGTGTACTAAAAGGGCCAATGCTCGCACTCTGGGAAGGGTTATTTCCCAGGCTATTTTGACTTCTGAGTGCTCAACAGCGATCCAGAGAAGAGGTTGGGTGTGTTTCTCTTTTTTCATCAAAGCAAGAACTAGTCTTATTCTTGTGATCAGGCTGTGTAAGCAATTGGCTCGACTGGTTCATACGAAGACATCCCAATAGTTGTGACTGCCCCACTGATGCATTGAATAATGATATACTTTTGTATATTTGTATTGACACCAGTCTCCTTTGGGACCTTGGGACCACAGCAAAGATTCTCATCCTTAAATAGTAAATTCAATCTGCTGTTGTAAGTCTGCAATTCTTTTTTTAATAATTTTTTATTTTTCACACTGTGAACCATATCAAGCAAAATATATACAAATGTTTCTCATTAAATATACACAGTGGCATTTTCTCCTTTTTTCCCCCCCTACTCTCCCTCTCCCCCTTCCCACCCCCCTCTAAAACCAATAAACAATCAACATATCTTTGGCTTGGCTTCGCGGACGAAGATTTATGGAGGGGTATGTCCACGTCTGCTGCAGGCTCATTGGTGACTGACAAGTTCAATGCGGGACAGGCAGGCACGGTTGCAGCGGTTGCAAGGGAAAATTGGTTGGTTGGTGTTGGGGGTTGGGTTTTTCCTCCTTTGTCTTTTGTCAGTGAGGTGGGCTCTGCGGACTTCTTCAAAGGAGGTTGCTGCCCGCCGAACTGTGAGGCGCCAAGATGCAATACAATACAATAAAACCATTAAACAATGTCATCACACAATAAAAATAAACAAGAAAAATGTGTCATCTACTTTTACACGCTAGATCAAGTCGTTTTGTCTTCATATCATTTTAGGGGGTTGAGGCCTGAGGCAAGCCCTCTCTTTTATGTTCCATGTATGGTTCCCAAATTTGTTCAAATGATGTGACTTTATTTTTTAAATTATATGTTATTTTTTTCCCAATGGAATACATTTATTCATTTCCATGTACCATTGCTGTATTCTCAGGCTCTCTTCCATTTTCCAAGTTGACATTATACATTTTTTTGCTACTGCTAAGGCTATCATAATAAATCTTTTTAGTGCTTTATCCAATTTGAGGCCGAATTCCTTACTTCTTATATTACTTAGAAGAAAGATCTCTGGATTTTTTGGTATGTTATTTTTTGTGATTTTATTTAATATCTGATTTAGATCTTCCAAAAAAAATCTTTTTCTTACATGCCCAAATTTCATGTACCGTTGTTCCCATTTCCTTCTTACAGCGAAAACATCTATCTGATAATGTTGGATCCCATTCTTTTAAATTTTGAGGCGTGATTATATAACCTGTGTAACCAATTATACTGAATCATGCGTAACCTTGTATTTATTATATTCTTCATAGTTCCAGAGCATAACTTTTCCCATGTTTCATTTTTTATCTTTGTTTAAATCCTTTTCCCACTTTTGTTTGGGTTTATAGCTTATTTCATCATTTTCCTTATCTTGAAGCTTAATGTACATGTTCGTTATCAATCTTTTAATTATCATTGTGTCTGTAATCACATATTCAAAGCTGCTTTCTTCTGGTAATCTCAGCCTGTTTCCCAATTTATCCTTTAAGTAGGCTTTCAGTTGATGATATGCAAACATTGTACCATGAGTTATTCCATATTTGTACTTCAACTGTTCAAATGTGTTAATAAATTATTTCCCAAAAAACAATTTTCTATTCTTTTGATTCCTTTTCTCTCCCATTCTCAAAAGGAAAGGATATTTATTGTAAAAGGAATTAGCGGATTTTGCGTCAGTAATAATTTTGGTATTTGATCATTCGTTTTTTTCCTTTCTAAGTGCATCTTCTTCCATGTATTAAGTAAATGATGCAGTACTGAATAGTTTTTATATTGCACCAGCTTTTCATCCCACTTATAAAGTATATGTTCCGGTACCTTCTCCCCTATTTTATCTAGTTCTATCTTAGTCCAGTCTGGTTTTTCCCTTGTCTGGTAAGAATTTGATAAATACCTTAATTGTGCTGCTCTATAATAATTTTTAAAGTTTGGTAACAGCAAACCACCTTTGTTGTACCTCTCTGTTAATTTATCTAACTCTATCCTCCGTTTTCCCCCCCTTTCCACAAGAATTTCCTTATTATTTTCTTTACTTCATTAAAGAATTTCTCTGTTAAGGGAATTTGCAATGATTGAAGTAAGTATTGTATCCTTGGGAAGACATTCATTTTAAAGCAATTTACCCTCCCTATCAACATTAGCGGTAATTCTTTCCAATGTTCTCAGTTTTCTTGCAATTTCTTTATTAGTGGGTGATAATTTAGTTTGTACAGGTGGCTTAAGTTATTATCTAACCTAATACCTAAGTATCGGATTGCTTATGTTTGCCATTTAAATGGTGATTCTTTTTTAAATTCTGTATAATCCGCATAACTCATTGGCATCACTTCACTTTTATTTGCGTTGAGCTTGTACCCCGAATTTTCTCCATACTCCTTCAATTTCTTATATAATTCTTTCATTGATATTTCTGGTTCTGTTAAGTATACTATGATGCCATCTGCAAATAAACTGATTTTATACTCTTTCTCCTTTATTTTTATCCCTTTTATTTTATTTTCTGTTCTTATCAGTTCTGCCAATTGCTAAAGCGAACAATGAGGGGGGATAATGGACATCCCTGTCTAGTTGACCTACTTAATTTAAATTTGTTTGATACATATCCATTGACTGCTACCTTCGCCAATGGTCCATTATACAATGCTTTAATCCAATTTATATATTTTTCTGGTAGATTGAACTTCTGTAATACTTTAAATAAGTAGTTCCAGTCTACTCTGTCAAAGGCTTTTTTCTGCATCTAGAGCAACAGCCACTGTTGGCTTCTTATTTCCTTGAACTGCATGAATTAGATTAATAAGTTTACAGGCATTATCCGCTGTTCGTCTTTTCTTAATAAATCCAGTTTGATCTTGTTTTACTATTTTTGGTACACAATCGGCCAATCTGCATGCTAATAATTTCACTATTATCTTATCTGAATTAAGTAGAGATATTGGTCTATATGATGCTAGTGTCAATGGATCCTTCCCCTTCTTTGGTATTACTGTAATTATTGCTGTCTTGCATGAATCTGGAAAGTTTTGTGTTTCTTCTATCTGGTTCATTACTTCCATGAGAGGAGGAATTAATAACTCTTTAAATGTTTAATAGAATTCCATTGGGAATCCATTCTCTCCAGGCGTTTTATTGTTTGGCAGCTTTTTTAATATATCTTTTACTTCCTCTATTTCAAATGGATTTATCAGTTTGTTTTGTTCCTCTTCTTGCAATTTTGGCAGTTCAATTTTAGTTAAAAACTCTTCTATTTTATCATCTTTCTCCTCATTCTCAGTTTGGTATAATTGTTCATAGCATTCCTTAAATTTCTCATTAATCTCTATTGAGTTATATGTAATTTGTTTGTCCTTTTTCCTTGATGCCAATACAGTTCTTTTAGCTTGTTCTAAGTTGCTAGGCTAATATTTGTGTTTTTTCTACCAGTTCGTAAACTTTTGCTTTATTTTCATTGTTCTTATCCACCTTGTACATTTGTAATGTTTCGTATTTAATTTTTTTGTCCGCCAATTCTCTCCTTTTCGTTATATCATCCCTTTTTACTAGTTCCTTTTCTGTACTTACTATCTCCCTTTCCAACTGCTCTATTTTCCAAATGTAGTCCTTTTTAATCTTAGTTACATAACTTATCTGCCCTCTAATGAAGGCTTTCATTGCATCCCATAATATAAATTTGTCTTTCACTGATTCCGTATTTATTACAAAAAATGTTTTAATTTGGCGTTCAGTAAACTCTCTAAATTCCTGCCTTTTAAGTAGCATGGGGTTTAAACTCCATCTATATGTTCTTGGTGGGATGTCCTCCAGTTCTGTTGCTAATAACAGGGGTGAATGATCAGATAGTAATCTAGCTTTATATTCAGTTTACCTAACTCTCCCTTGAATATGGGCCGACAACAAGTATGTTTTATGCCTACTTGAATAATATGAGTATTCCTTCTCTCTTGGGTGCTGATTCCTCTAAGTTTCATTTCCTTGATTTAACCATAAATTTATCCACTTTATTCTTTTTGATTGTCTTTTATCCAGTTTTATCCAACATTGGATCCAAATTAAGGATAAAACCCCCTTCTATCAATATATTTCCTTGTGTATCTACAATCTTCAAAAAAATATCCTGCATAAACTTTGATGCTCCTCATTAGGTGCATATATATTGAGCAAATTTCAAAATTCTGAATATATCTGACACTTTATCATTACATACCTCCCTGCTGGATCTATTATCTCCTCCTCTATTTTGATTGGCATTTTTATTAATTAACATAGCTACACCTCTTTATGATATGATGCTGGCGCTACATGTCCTATCCAGTCTCTCTTTAATTTGTTATAACCATATAACCATTTACGGAGTGGAAACAGGCCATGTTGGCCTTTCGAGTCTGCACCGGTTCACAGATTTTGTGCGCCCTCTTAAGGCATTGGTCCCGGTAGATCTTCATTCAATAACGATGGGAAAAGCTATGCTCCAGAACTATGAGAAATACAATGTTCCACTTCAGTTCGATGTGTTTTCTGCACAAATGCTATATCTATTTTTTTTCAGTAAATTTAATAGCTTCTTCCTTTTAATGTATTCCATTAATGTTTATAGTCATATAGTTCAACGAGGGCATATCATATCCTCTTTACACCTCATTTCCACTTCCTCACCACCACCATCCCCCTTTTCCCGATTTTCATCTCTGTTTTCCCTTTTTAAACTCAATGTATGACAACACATTTAAAACATAAAATACTCCCACAACTCCCACATGCAATATTACCTTAACCCCAACTACCCCCGCTCCCTCCCTGAGTTGTCCCTTATCCCTTGCCAGGCAACCACAACTCCCCTTTCCATTTGGATTGCGAACTTGCTCGCAAGCGTCAACTGATTTCTCAGTGACGGTTATTCTCTCCCCCCACCCCCCCAGAAAACATTTTTTTACACATATAACAAAGTTCTCCCTTTTTTTTCCCCCTTCCTTCCTTCCCTTCTCTTTCCCTTCTTTAGTTCTTTACATATACATTGTTTTTACATCTTTATATATACTTTATCGCTGTTCTTTATTCTTATTACATCTCTTCATCTCTCCTTCTGTCCTGCAGGCGTTCTGCAAATTCTTGTGCTTCCTCTGGATCAGAGAACAGTCTGTTTTGCTCCCTGGGGTTAAATATTTTAAGCACAGCTGGATGTCAAAGCATGAATTTATAACCTTTTTTCCATAGGATCGATTTTGCTGTATTAAACTCTTTCCTCTTCTTTAAGAGTTCAAAACTTATGTCTGGGTAAAAAAATATTTTTTAATCCTTGTATTCCAATGTTTTATTGTCTTCTCTAATTTTATTCCTTGCCTACTCCAGTATATTTTCTCTTGTCGTATATCTCAAAAATTTTACTAAAATGGATCTTGGATTTTGATGTGTCTGTGGTTTCGGAGCTAGTGTTCTGTGTGCCCTTTCTATTTCCATTTCTTCCTGCATTTCTGTTGTTCCCAGGACCTTCGGGATCCATTCTTTTATAAATTCCTTCATATTTGTGCCTTCTTCATCTTCCTTTAAGCCCACTATTTTTATGTTGTTTTGCCTACTCTAATTTTCCAATATATCAATTTTCTGAGCTAACATCTCTTGTGTCTCTTTAAAATATTTTTATCACTTTCTTCCAATTTTCTTCAAGTCGTTTACTTCCATTTCTACAGCCGTATCTCGTTCTTCCACATTTTCTAATCTTTTCCCTATTTCTGTCATGACTAGTTCTAATCTTTGCATTTTATCTTCTGTTCTTTTCATTTTTCTTTTAATTGCACTAAATTCTAATGACAACCATTCTTTTAATGCTCTCATTTGTTCTTCAAAAAAAGCTTTATCTATATTCTCTCCATCTGTTTTACCTTCTATCTCTCTGTGAAGATCTTGATCTTCTTCCTCTTCTTCTGTGTCTGTACCTGTGTTTGTGTCTTCTTCTCTTTATATCTCTGTCTCTTCTGATTTTTCTGTTGAGTTGCTTGCCTCACATTGTCGGGTCTCTTCTTGCTTGACCTCTTGCTGTTGGTCCTCTCCTTTTGAGCTGCTCATCTGTCGAGCCTCCTGCTGCTGCTCCTCTTGCCATTCACCCCGTTGACTTTCTTTCTCACCTGGTACTTCACTCCCTCTCTTGTCGCTTTTCTTATCTTCCAGCTGAGAGCCCTGGTGTCCCTCAGCTGCTCGTGCCGTGGTTGCCTGCTCCTCAGCTGAGACCCCCTCCCGTCGGTGTTTTCCTTTACCTTTGATTGTGCACTCCTCGTGCGCGACTCCTTGCGCATGCGCAGTTGCGCACTTTTGTTTGGCTCAGAGAGCCATTTTTGCAGTCCACTGGTTGGGGGTTTGCCACTCCCCAGGGCCGACACCAACCTCTGAGATCGAGCGCTCTTTGCCACCACGGCTCCCTGTTCCTTCGTGCAGGTAAGGCCTTCTCCTTTCTTTTCTGGTGGCTTTTTATTTACTTTTTCCTTATTAATTGCCTTTTTAATTCTCTTCTCTGCAACTTTATCTTTTATTTCTTATATTTTATATTTATTGAACTTTGACTTTTCTTAACTTTTTTCCTTCTTTTCTGGAGAGGGCTGGTTTGATCTGACTGGCCGCTACTCCATCATGTGACTCCCACCCCCCAAGTCTGCAATTCTTCAGGCTGTTGCACAATATATAGTAGAGAAGAAATCCATTTAGGACAGCGAGTCTTTGCTGGCTTTTGGTTCTCCCTACTGTCATTTTTTGCTTTTTTTTTAAAGCTTTTATTTAGTTTCTTTGTATCATATATGTACCGTATATGTATATGTATATTCATTGGAGCGACTTCATCCCTAACATCGAAGTACTCGAGATGGCAGAGGCCGACAGCATCGAATCCATGCTGCTGAAGACCCAACTGCACTGGGTGGGTCACGTCTCCAGAATGGAGGTCCATCGCCTTCCCAAGATTGTGTTATATGGCGAGCTCTCCACTGGCCACCGTGACAGAGGTGCACCAAAGAAGAGGTACAAGGACTGCCTAAAGAAATCTCTTGGTGCCTGCCATATTGACCACCGCCAGTGGGCTGATATCGCCTCAAACCGTGCATCTTGGCGCCTCACAGTTCGGCAGGCAGCAACCTCCTTTGAAGAAGACCGCAGAGCCCACCTCACTGACAAAAGACAAAGGAGGAAAAACCCAACCCCAACCAACCAATTTTCCCCTGCAACCGCTGCAACCGTGTCTGCTTGTCCCGCATTGGACTTGTCAGCCACAAACGAGCCTGCAGCTGAAGTGGACATTACCCCTCCATAAATCTTCATCCACGAAGCCAAGCCAAAGAAAGAAGAAGATGTATGTGTAATGCCAGGGGGGTATTTTAAATCTTAAGATTTTGCCATGTCTTTTACTGGTCATGAATCTGTGACCTTGTCAAACATTTAAAATTCATGTTTGACCTTTAGGCTGTGGTAAGCAAAGAGAAACTAATCTTAACTTTTGGATGATTTTGGTTTCTTTTTTCCCCTTGAACCCTTTATCTCCAGAACTATTCAAGTAAATTCCTTTGGTACTTGATCCTAAAGGTGTGATGCCCTTAATTGGCTATAGTATCCTTGTTAGAGTCAAGTTAGTGTGTTGTGTTTGGCACATTTACCTGGTGTTTATATGGCTATTTAGAAAAATTCCAAATGTCATTATTTATTATCTGTTTTTAGTCTGTCCTGTCATCTTCAAAAATGTACACTTGAGCGTCTTCAGTTACTCCATTCCTTGGATTCCTTCTTAAATTCTGCTGTTGAACATGTATAATCTCCTCCAATTCTTACTATGGATTTTTCTCAGGAGTTTGCAGAGGTTTGGTATGACATTGAAAACCTTGGCAGACTTTGAGATTATACATTCAATTTATTGTCATTGTAATAAAACAGTGTCATATTGCATGAAATTTCTTTTGTCTGCTGTAAGGCAGACAGATTTGCCATTGGCAGAAATTGCCTGAAGTGCCTCTAGTCAGAGAAAGAGAAACAAAAGATAGTCTTCTCCCCCCCACCCCCTCCCCCCCTCGAGTCACTGTGTGTCTGTAGATTCGCCTCTAGTGCTTCTGCAGCCTCAGAGTCCATCCAAACCATTGGCAACCTGAGCTCCAGATCCAAACTTCCAACACAATCAGGAACCCTTTGGTGCCTTCGGCATCCCCTCTCATCCATCCCAGTTCTGATACCTGGCACCGCTTCAGTCAGTCTCCAGCAGTCCATAGCTCGGCGCAAGTCTCCCGACTGCAGTTTCCAGCAACCTCTGGGTTCCTTATCTCGTGTTGCCAGCAGCCCGCCGAATGCATTGGCCTTTCAGCCGCAGAACTCCCTCGCTGGTCTGCCGCCGTGGTCACCATCCCTGTGGATCGACTTTCTGTTTCTTCTCAGATGGGGGATAGCCTCATTTTACAGATGTATATTGGAAAGTGTGCTGACCGGCTGCATAACCCCCTGGTGTGGGGGCACCAATATCTCTGAGCAGAAAGCCATGCAAAAGATAGTGGGCACAGCCCAGTACATCATAGGCAAAACTCTCCCCACCATTGAGAAAATCTATAAGGAATGCTGCTGTTGGAGAGCAACAGCAATCACCAAGAATCCACGCCACATGCTTTGTTCTCACTACTACCATCAGGAAAGAGATATACTGTAGATGCCACAAGACTCCTACTACCAGGATCAGGAACATTTTCTACCTTTCCACCATCAGATTCCTCAATCACAAACCTAATTAGAGACTCATTTAAGGACGCTTAACTGTTCACATTATTTATTATTGAATATTTATTTTCTGTATTGCATAGTTTGCACTTAAGTATAGTTTTTTCCCCCACTACTGATAAGTAGAAATTCTACCTGGCCTGCAGGACAAAGAATCTCAGGGTTGTATGTGATGTCATGTATGTACTCTGACAATAAATCTGAAATCTCTCTTGCTTAAAGCCTTGCTAATATACTTAATACAAATAAAGACTCTTACTAAGGAGGGATAGGGACTTGCCTCAGCGGCGAGCGGCATCAACCAGCTTGTTAATGTTGAATTTCATCTGCCATTTTATCAACTTGATTTTGTTTTGCTGTTTAATTCTGTTCCATAGTGTCTGCCATAACTACATTTTTGTGATCTATTTGTGTGTATATAAAGATAGATATCTCAGACATTCCTTCCGCTGTCCTTGATGTTGTAGCATTACTTAATGCAAGAAAAAACAAACCCCAGATCATATGAACATATCCTACCAGAAAAAAACGACCATTTATATACCCACATCAGATCCAAACATTTAATTTTGAGTGATATTTCCTTGCATCTCCAGACTTGATTCAAAACTAATGTTTTCTTCAATTAGATGAAATGTAAAATAGAGTATGTTATCATAACCTATTCCGATATAAAACAATGAATATTATTCTGTGGAAATATAAAGCAATAAATGTTATCTTGCTCTGAATATAAAATTGAGAAATTATTATCCACCGTGTTTCCTGTTTATTCTAATATAAAACACCTGCTAAGATTCATCTACACTGTGATACAGTAAAACCCCTGGTATCCAGTACCTATGAGGATTGTGGATGCTGTATATGCAAATTTTCTGTTTGCCTGAGACTCACTCTTACAGTGCCTAACTAATACACCTGCATTAAGAATAAACTATTTTAAAAGACAATTAATATTGTAAATTTACTTTTATTTGTAAATAATGAAAATTTACAGTGCAAAATGTAAAGTAATTTGAAAAATAAAATCAGTATTGTAGCCCTTAATTATATAAAGTTCACTTTAATCAGGTAATTCCCATAACTCTCAAAATTTAAATTCGGACCCTGCTAACAGTGTTGGGCTGTAACAGTGTTGGGCTGTAACAGTGTTGGGCTGTAACAGTGTGGGGCTGTAACAGTGTGGGGCTGTAACAGTGTGGGGCTGTAACAGTGTGGGGCTGTAACAGTGTGGGGCTGTAACAGTGTGGGGCTGTAACAGTGTGGGGCTGTAACAGTGTGGGGCTGTAACAGTGTGGGGCTGTAACAGTGTGGGGCTGTAACAGTGTGGGGCTGTAACAGTGTGGGGCTGTAACAGTGTGGGGCTGTAACAGTGTGGGGCTGTAACAGTGTGGGGCTGTAACAGTGTGGGGCTGTAACAGTGTGGGGCTGTAACAGTGTGGGGCTGTAACAGTGTGGGGCTGTAACAGTGTGGGGCTGTAACAGTGTGGGGCTGTAACAGTGTGGGGCTGTAACAGTGTGGGGCTGTAACAGTGTGGGGCTGTAACAGTGTGGGGCTGTAACAGTGTGGGGCTGTAACAGTGTGGGGCTGTAACAGTGTGGGGCTGTAACAGTGTGGGGCTGTAACAGTGTGGGGCTGTAACAGTGTGGGGCTGTAACAGTGTGGGGCTGTAACAGTGTGGGGCTGTAACAGTGTGGGGCTGTAACAGTGTGGGGCTGTAACAGTGTTGCCATCATAATCAACCTCCTACCTTGTTTACAGATTAAAACCATGCTAATATAATTAATACAAATAAAGATAAAGACTGCTGCTAGGCAGGGATAGGGAGACTCACTCCAGTGGTGTGCGGCATCAACCAGCTTTTCATCCTCAGCAATGCCACTTTATTCAACAAGCTGCTTGCAGGCAGGGTACGACCATGGTGTTCCACTGGCTGAATATTTGCTCCCATCTTCACCAAGGGTTTGTGTCTTACTTTTACAATTTCAAACTTTTAAAATTTGTATTTATTCTTTTTTTTTTATTGTATCTATATTTATTTATTTCCTTTTTTTTTCTTGCTTAGTTGATTGAATTCTGGATTACAGAGATTTTACAGTAATCCCAAGAGTCCAGTCGTGCTGATTCTTGAAACCTGCATTTTTTAAATGTCTTTTCCAGTTCTGAAGCATCTCCATCTTGAAACACTACCATATTTTCACCTATATAACACGCAGAAAATCATAAATTATGTCAAAATATATATTTTTGTATAATGTGCACATGCGTATAATGCACGGGTGTAGTATTCTAAATTCTGACTGGCAATAGCAGTTTGTACCTAAAAACTTACCTTTCTGAATGCCCTGTGGCTGGCTCCAAGGCGTCGATTCCAACCTTTCTTGGGGAAGGATAATCTCTGCCGCCTGACCTGAATGTATAGCCGCTGCAAGCAGCTGGTTAGAGACAGGCTGATGATGCTGTCAGCCTGTGACCCTTCTCCTCATTCACTCCTCTACCTCCATGACCCCCTAAAGGTCGGGGGAGCTGGAGCTGTCAGGGGGTGGCCGGTGTGGGCTGTGACTGCCTCACCGGGCTGCTTCGGGCTTTGAGGCTGCTCTCTGCAGCTCAAAATGAAGTAGAATAATGGCCATCTTCCCTACCCATAATCCCCCACGTAGCTGGAACTGTTCTGGGAACAAAGCTGTTCCAGTTGTGTAGGGGATTATGGGTAGGGAAGACGGCCATTGCTCTACTGCGTATTTATGACGGGTGGCGCTATGGCACCAGGTGCCCTGCCTCCATTGGCTCCAGAGGGTGCTACAAGGCACCTCTCGATATGAATGGGATGCTGGAGCAGCCTTTTAGGGGTGTTGTCTGAAAGGTAAGTTTTAAGTTTGAGATCCGCTCTTGTAGCTGGCCTCCAGGCGGAGGCCTGACATGAAATGGCCTATTGATAAGGTGCAAGGCTCTAGTCAGAATGTCCTGTTTATAGGAATATCATGGCATTTAGTACAGAGATATTCCCAAGATCAAAATTTTCCACGCTCGCTATAAATTACCAGTGCGTCTTTCCCATGGCTGCTATTAATTGTGTGCATTCTTTCAATGCTACTATGATATTCCCTCGCCCACTATTATATTCCCACGCTCGCTATAAATTGCCAGTGCATCTTTCTCACGCCCGCTATTAATTGTGCATGTTCTTTCAACATATAAAAATATTCTTGTATACCGCGCATGCATATAATGTGCGGTGGGGATACCTGGTTTGTAAAATATACGTATAACGAGTATATTACGGTAATTGTTTCTCTGTTGCTGCCTGATCTGCTGAGTATTTCCAGCATTTTTAAAAATTCTTTACAGGTTAACAGGAAACTGGGGTGGCCTCTTGGTTCTGACCTCCTGTTCCTTGTGAGGAATCCTACCAATGAGATGCAAGATTTCTTCAAAGGGAGTTGTATGAGCATCTGTGGAAGAGGCCATTCACCTCGAGTTTTTGGTGACTTCTTGCCACCATACACATTTCCCATATTCTTTTCCTTTTGCCTCACTACTCACTAGTTATTTTCTTTCAGTTGCTCATCATGTTTTTTTTTGACCTGTACTGTATCTCGGCTGCACCATTTCATCAGATGCAAGGATCGACAATGAGATAGACAACAGACTCGCCAAGGCAAATAGCGCCTTTGGAAGACTACACAAAAGAGTCTGGAAAAACAACCAACTGAAAAACCTCACAAAGATAAGCGTATACAGAGCCGTTGTCATACCCACACTCCTGTTCGGCTCCGAATCATGGGTCCTCTACCGGCACCACCTACGGCTCCTAGAACGCTTCCACAAGCGTTGTCTCCGCTCCATCCTCAACATCCATTGGAGCGCTTACATCCCTAACGTCGAAGTACTCGAGATGGCAGAGGTCGACAGCATCGAGTCCACGCTGCTGAAGATCCAGCTGCGCTGGATGGGTCACGTCTCCAGAATGGAGGACCATCGCCTTCCCAAGATCGTGTTATATGGCGAGCTCTCCACTGGCCACCGTGACAGAGGTGCACCAAAGAAAAGGTACAAGGACTGCCTAAAGAAATCTCTTGGTGCCTGCCACATTGACCACCGCCAGTGGACTGATATCGCCTCAAACCGTGCATCTTGGCACCTCACAGTTTGGCGGGCAGCAACCTCCTTTGAAGAAGACCGCAGAGCCTACCTCACTGACAAAAGGCAGAGGAGGAAAAACCCAACACCCAACCCCAACCCACCAATTTTCCCCTGCAACCGCTGCAATCATGTCTGCCTGTCCCGCATCGGACTTGTCAGCCACAAACGAGCCTGCAGCTGACGTGGACTTTTTACCCCCTCCATAAATCTTCGTCCGCGAAGCCAAGCCAAAGAAAAAACTGTTTTCACCATCTCAACTGTCAATATGTTTCAGATCCTAACTTTTAAAAAAAGTTGCTTAACCAGTCTTTCATAACGTTCCTCCTTTTGTAATCTGATCTATTTATGAAGCCCTGAATTGCGTATTTTACTGACTGCTCTCTCATCATGCCCTCGAGCTCTTAAATCTTTATTCATGTTTATAACTAAGTCCTATTCTATTCTTCCCTCCTGCTATAAAATGTCCGTCAAAGTTACATTTACAAAACCTTTTTGTTATTTTGCATAAGTGCTCTCTGCCTATGTGTCAATAGTTGTCCGATAATGGTGAAGGTGATGTCTTGAGCCATTTTACTATCAAAGGTGCATCAATAAATGCAAATGAATAAAATTAATTTTGACATGAGGGTCAAGCAGAGTTGACATTTGGGCTGTAAAAGTTGGTCTTGGATTTTCTTTTGCATGCATGTTAAATCCGTTTAATAGTGGTTCTCAATCTTTTTCTTTCCATTCACATACTTCCTTAAGTAATCCCTTACTAACCCTTGAGCAATATGCCAAAGGTGCTCTGTGGTTCGTAAAGAATTACTTAAGGTGGTATGTGAGTGGAAAGAAAAAGGATAAACCTCTGGTATAATGGCTTTGTAAGGGTTTTTTTTTAATTTAATTTTTTATTTTTCACACCATAAATCCCATTAACCATGATACATACTTTTTCCTTTTCAAATATATACAGTGCCATTTTCTCCCCCCACTCCCTCCTCCCATCCCACCCTCCCTACCTCCCCCCTCCCGTCCATTTAAAGTACAAAATCTAGGATACATTAAACCAGTCAAACAATGCTGTCATTCAATAAAAATAAACAAGAAATTCCACTGAGTCAATTCTTTTCATTTCCTTCTCCTTTCGTTAATTTAGGTAGTGAATGTCCCCGGTAGGTTTTTGCTATTGTGTTTCATGTAAGGCTCCCATATTTGTTCAAATATTTCAATATTATTTCTTAAACTATATGTTATTTTTTATAATGGAATACATTTATTCATTTCTATATACCATTGTTCTATTTTCAAATTATCTTCCGATTTCCAGGTTGACATAATACATTTTTTTGCTACGGCTAGAGCTATCTTAACAAATCTTTTTTGTGCATCCTCCAAATCAATTCCAAATTCTTTGTTTTTTATGTTCCTTAGGAGGAAGATCTCTGGATTCTTTGGTATATTGTTTTCTGTCATTTTATTTAATATTTGGTTTAGATCTTCCCAAAATTTTTCTACTTTCTCACATGTTCAGATTGCATGAATTGTTGTTCCCATTTCTTTTTTACATCGAAAACATCTATCAGATACTGTTGGGTCCCATTTATTTAACTTTTGAGGTGTAATGTATAGCCTGTGTATCCAGTTATATTGTATCATACGTAACCTCGTATTTATTGTATTTCTCATCGTTCCAGAACATAACTTCTCCCATGTTTCCTTTTTTATCTTTATATTTAAATCTTGTTCCCATTTTTGTTTAGTTTTACCATTTTTTTCCTCATTCTCCTTTTCTTGCAGTTTAATATACATATTTGTTATAAATCTTTTGATTATCATTGTATCTGTAATCACATATTCAAAGTTACTTCCCTCTGGTAAACTCAGACTACTTCCTAATTTGTCCTTCAAGTAGGATCTCAATTGGTAATATGCCAGCGCTGTATCTTGAGTTATATTGTATTTATCTTTCATTTGTTCAAAGGATAATAATCTATTTTCTGAAAAACAATTTTCTATTCTTTTGATCCCTTTTTTCTCCCATTCTCTAAAGGAAAGGTTATCTATTGTAAAAGGGAGTAACTTATTTTGCGTCAATATTAGTTTTGGTAATTGATAATTTGTTTTATTTCTTTCTACATGAACCTTCTTCCAAATATTGAGTAGATGATGTAATACTGGAGAACTTCTATGTTGTACCAATTTTTCATCCCATTTATATAATATGTGTTCAGGTATCTTTTCCCCTATTTTAACTAATTCTAATCTAGTCCAATCTGGCTTTTCCCTTGTTTGATAAAAATCTGATAGGTATCTTAATTGTGCGGCACTATAATAATTTTTAAAGTTTGGCAGTTGTAAGCCTCCTTGTTTATACCATTCTGTTAATTTATCTAGTGCTATCCTCGGTTTCCCCCCTTTCCATAAAAATTTCCTTATTATTTTCTTTAACTCCTTGAAGAATTTCTCTGTCAAGTGTATTGGCAATGCTTGAAATAGGTATAATATCCTTGGAAAAATGTTCATTTTAATACAGTTTATCCTTCCTATTAGTGTTAGTGGTAAATCTTTCCAATGCTCTAAATCGTCCTGTAATTTTTTCATTAGTGGATAATAATTGAGTTTATATAGTTGGCCGAGATTTTTATTTATTTGTATACCTAGGTATTTTATTGCTTACATTTGCCATCTGAATGGTGATTCCTTCTTAAATTTTGAGAAATCCGCATTATTCATAGGCATTGCTTCACTTTTATTTACGTTAATCTTGTAACCCGACACTTCTCCATATTCCTTCAATTTCTTATGTAATTCTTTTATTGATAGTTCTGGTTCTGTTAAGTATACTATAACATCATCCGCAAATAAACTGATTTTATATTCCTTGTCTTTTATTTTTATCCCTTTTATATTATTTTCTCTTCTTATCAATTCTGCTAGTGGTTCTATAGCTAACGTGAACAATAAAGGTGATAGTGGGCATCCCTGCCGTGTTGACCAGCTTAAGTTAAATTGCTTTGATACATATCCATTTACTGTCACTTTCGCCAATGGTCCCTTATATAATGCTTTAATCCAATTAATATACTTCTCTGGTAAACTGAATTTTTGCAATACTTTGAATAAATAATTCCATTCTACTCTGTCAAAGGCCTTCTCTGCGTCTAAAGCAACTGCTACTGTTGGCGCTTTACTCCCTTCTACTGCATGAATTAAGTTAATAAATTTACAAATATTGTCTGTTGTGCGTCTTTTTTTAATAAATCCAGTTTGGTCTAGATTTACCATTTTCGGTACATACTCTGCTAATCCGTTTGCTAATAGTTTAGCTATTATCTTATAATCTGTGTGAAGTAAAGATATTGGTCTATATGACGCTGGCGCGAGTGGATATTTCCCTTGCTTTAGTATTACTGTAATTATTGCTGTTTTACATGAATCTGGTAAGCTTTGTGTTTTATCAATCTGGCTGATTACTTCCAGGAGGGGAGGAATTAATAAATCTTTAAATGTTTTATAGAATTCTATTGGGAATCCATCCTCTCCTGGTGTTTTATTATTTGGTAATTTTTTTATTATCTCTTGTATTTCTACTATTCCAAATGGTTCTGTTAATTTATTTTGTTCCTCTATTTGTAGTTTTGGTAGTTCAATTTTAGTTAGAAATTCATCTATTTTCCCTTCTTTCCCTTCATTTTCAGTTTGGTATAATTATTCATAGAATTCTCTAAAGTTTTCCTTGATCTCCTTTGGATTATATGTGATTTGTTTGTCTTTTTTCCTTGATGCCAATACCATTTTCTTAGCTTGTTCTGTCTTAAGCTGCCATGCTAGAATTTTGTGCATTTTTTCCCCTAGTTCATAATATTTCTGTTTTGTCTTCATTATATTCTTCTCCATCTTGTATGTTTGTAGTGTTTCATATTTTATTTTTTTATCTGCCAATTCTCTTCTTTTAGTTGTATCTTCCTTCATTGCTAATTCTTTTTCTATATTTACTATTTCCCTTTCCAACTGCTCTGTTTCCTGATTATAGTCCTTCTTCATCTTGGTTACATAACTTATTATTTGCCTTCTAATGAACGCTTTCATTGCATCCCATAGTATAAACTTATCTTTCACTGACTCCGTGTTTATTTCAAAATACATTTTAATTTGTCTTTCAATTAATTCTCTAAAATCCTGCCTTTTGAGTAACATGGAGTTTAATCTCCATCTATACATTCTTGGAGGGATGTCCTCTAACTTTATTGTCAATATTAAGGGTGAATGGTCCGATAATATTCTAGCTTTATATTCTGTTTTTCTCACTCTATCTTGCATACGAGCTGATAACAAAAATAGGTCTATTCTTGAGTATGTTTTATGTCTAGCCGAGTAATATGAATATTCCTTTTCCTTTGGGTGTTGTTTCCTTCATATAATCCAAAAGTTGCATTTCTTCCATCGATTTAATTATAAATTTGGTTACTTTGTTCTTTCTGTTAATTTTTTTTCCCAGTTTTGTCCATATTTCAATCCAAATTCAGGTTGAAATCCCCTCCTATTAATATGTTCCCTTGCGTATCTGCTATCTTCAAAAAAATATCTTGCATAAACTTTTGATCTTCTTCGTTAGGTGAATATACATTGAGTAGATTCCAAAACTCCGAATATATCTGACATTTTATCATTACATATCTCCCTGCTGGATCTATTATTTCCTCTTCTATTTTAATTGGCACATTTTTACTAATTAATATAGCGACTCCTCTTGCTTTTGAATTGTACGATGCTGCTGTTACGTGTCCTACCCAATCTCGCTTTAATTTCTTGTGCTCCAATTCAGTTAAATGTGTTTCTTGCATGAATGCTATATCAATTTTTTCTTTTTTCAGTAAATTTAGCAGTTTCTTCCTTTTGATTTGGTTATGTATTCCGTTAATATTTAAAGTGATATAGTTCAACATAGCCATTTCATACTTTGTTTATCTTTCCTTTCCGTTTCCTCATCATCACCTTTCCTTCTTATCCATTTCAGCTTTCTTGTTTTGAACACTTTATAAGACAACATTTCTAAAACATCAAACATTTCCCTTATTCTCCTATCTAAAATTTCTTTAACCCCACTATCCCTTTCCCTTCCTGAGTTGGCCTTTATCCTTTGTCGGGCAACCACATCTCCCCTCTCCATTTGGATTTGCGAATTCACTCGCAAACGTCAGCTGATTTTGCAGTGACCGTAACTCCTCCCCACCCAGCCCCCCCAGAAAAGATTTCAATTTTCATATGTAACAAAGATCACTCTTTTAATTCCCTCCTTATTCCCTCTATTCCATTTCCCTCCCTTATTAATTCTTGTCTATACACTATATATTTTCCTCTAAATACGGATACATTCATGTATGCACACTATATATATATATATATATACACACATATACCCCTTTACACACATACATATAGATCGTGGTCATTTTTACTCTTATTACATGTCTTCATCTCTCTGCTTGTTTTGTAGTCGTTCTGCAAATTTCCTTGCTTCCTCTGGATCCGAGAATAGTCTGTTTTGTTGCCCTGGAATAATTATTTTAAGTACCGCTGGGTATCTTAACATAAATTTATATCCTTTTTTCCATAAGATCGTTTTCGCTGTATTGAACTCCTTCTTCTTCAGGAGTTCAAAACTTATGTCTGGATAGAAAAAATTTTTTTGACCTTTATATTCCAGTGGCTTTTTGTCCTCTCTTACTTTCTTCATTGCTTGCTCCAATATATTTTCTCTTGTTGTATATCTTAAGAATTTTACTAAAATAGATCTTGGTTTTTGCTGCGGTTGTGGTTTCGGGGCTAAAGTTGTATGTGCCCTCTCTATTTCCATTTCTTCCTGTAATTCTGGTCTTCCCAGGACCCTGGGGATCCAATCTTTTATAAATTCTCTCATATTCTTGCCTTCTTCATCTTCCTTAAGGCCCACTAACTTTATATTATTTCTTCTATTATAGTTTTCTATTATATCTATCTTCTGAGCTAACAGCTCCTGTCCCTCTTTAGCTTTTTTATTAGATTCTTCTAATTTCTCTTTTAAGTCTTTTACTTCCATATCTACAAATGTTTCTCGTTTTTCCATATTTTCCACTCTTTTTGCCAATTCTGATATGGCCACTTCCATTTTATTCATTCTTTCTTCTGCATTCTTAATTCTTTTTATCTCATCAAATTCTTGTAATTGCCATTCTTTCACTGATTCCATATATTCTTTAAAAAAAGTTACATCCATTGTCTTGCTTTTCTCTTCTTCTTCCACTTCTTTCTGTTCTTCGTCTTCTTCCTCTGGGTTGACCATCTGTTGTTTCCTTGTTTTCTTTTTACCCTCTTCTTTCTTGTTGTCGTTATTGTCTGTGTTCTGCACCTGCTGCTGTGCTGCAGGTGTCTCTCTCAGCTGTGGAGATCAACTCCGCAGCTGTTCCCCCCTCCCGTCAGTGTGTTTTTTTTCATACGCATCGCGCATGCACGACTCCTCGCGCATGCGCAGTTGCGCACTTTTACTCGGCTCTGCGAGCCATTTTTGTAGTCCCGAGCTCGGGACCTCCACTGACCTGTGGGAGCGGGCCTCTCTCTCCGCGGCGGGCCTCTTCGGACAGGTAAGGCCTTCACCTTCTTCTTCCGACGTCTTTCCTTCTTCTTTTCTTCCCGTTGTTTTTGTTTTTTCTTTCTTCGCTGCCATTTTCTTCACACTTTTACTTTCACTTTGTTTTGGTTTTTAAGTTTGTGCCTTTGCTTTTTCTCTATCTTTTTTTAAACTTTTCTGGAGAGGGCTGGAGTTCCCCTACCGGCCACTACTCCATCACGTGACTCCCCCCCTTTGTAAGGGTTGATGGAGGAGAATGCCCAGTGATTGGATTGAAGTGTGCTCCTGCCTTATTCTCGAACTTCAAGGCAAAAACACAGCTGTGAGCAACAGTACTTGAATCCTGGCATTTTGAACAAGTATGTTGTGTAAGAGAGCTTTCCAAATCTTTAATAGATGGCTTTGGAAAATCTAAAATTAAAACTGAATCTGGAAGTGCTCAACAGATTGGGCAGCATCTATGGAGAGAGAAATGTTACCATGTCTGTTAGTGGAACTGTTGAACTCCGAAATGGGCTGAAACACCCAGTCCAACATTTACTATTATTAGTCAGGGTCAATAGGCAATATTGTCCGCTGTATCTGACAGAAGAGTAACTTTGCATGAGTAAATTGAATTTCTTCGGAGCAAAGCCAGCTAGGAGTAGCAATCATGAGCTTTTGGTAATCCTGCTAGATTTGACAGCATTCAGTAACCCCTTGTATCAGTGAATCCTGCATGGTGCTGGCCTCTTGCATGCTTAATAGGGCATATGATCAGTCCTGTGTACAGATAAAGCCATCCTTGCTTGTGTGCTGATAACACCAGCCTGAAAACACCCAACCTTTGCCCTCCCTTCCCCCATTCCTTTATTTCAACTTATCTTTTAAAAAGTTTTTTTAATGCATGGAATGAGTATAATTTTGTACAATTTTCACTCTAAACATGATTCAGATGCAAGTAAAAATAAATTAATATACATTTCGATCAAGTTAAAGATAGGGGATATTTTACTGTTACATTTAGATGTTGGAATTGGAACTGATTGGAGCATGAGAAAATGGAAAGACCTTTCAAATAACAAAATGCAGTGAATATGTTGAGATCTGCTCTTAATATTGACTAGAATCGAGATGTTTTATTGCTGCCTTGGTACATGCTATACTTGTTCAATGCTCTGTACATTAGTTTTTAAAGAGTTAAGTTAATCCATGCCCAGGAGGCGATTATACAGTACAATAAAACTTCTGGACTATATTACTAATGGCACTAGAAGTTTCTGGTGCATGCGCAGATGACGTCTTCATTTTACGAAAAATTGCAGTTAGGGCCATTTGCTAAGGACTTTCACCTTGTCCTCATAACATGGCATGTAGTCTGTAAGTCTGTATCATATTTATGAGTATTTACAGCATTTGAGAAAGGGCAGGAAGAGATCTGTGCATAGTAAGCAAAGTTCCATAGGTGACATTCATTTTGTCCCCAAAGGCATCCTCTGGGCTAATCCCTATTCTTTAAGAACTGTGACTTGCTTTGCTGCTCAGATGGCTAAAGGAGTTCAGTTCCAGATCCCAGTCTCCATCCTCACTGAGGTGCAGTGTCTTGACTGCACATCTCCCTATAATGCTCTCACTATACCAAGTATTGTACATTCTCCCTTCTCTACATGATGGTCTATTTTTCCAAGAGGCCCACTGGCTGGTAAACCTGGTGGCTGATGTGGCCTGCCAGACCTTGAGATTAATAGGCGAGTCACAAAGAAATCGAATGGGAAATTCAGATGAATTCTGGATGAAGTGCAAGATGTTAACATTAAGAGTAGCTTTTAAATGAAATTCATGGGGAAGTAAAGGTTGGGAAGTGATGCTGATGGTTGAGTTAGGAAAAACTCATGAGCTAAACTCAGGGCTAAATGCCCTGTTTTTGCATTTCATACCTAAAAATGTATTCACATTAAAAAATATATAAAATAAAACGGTGCAAACACTTTTTGCATTCTTGGTGTCGTATTCCTATACAAGTTTCATTACCATACATTGTAATGCCAATCATTGTTGCAATTAATGTGGCCTCCTGGAGTTACTCCTGCTTCATATGCTCGAGGGACTTCCCCACTGCTTAGCTGCTCAATGCCTAGTAGCAGAAGAAACCTAGACTCTGGTCCTTTTCCACAAAGCTTTGGACTTGCTGCATCAATCTTCAGTACATCCCTTAGCGCATAGTCTTGCAGCCTGGAATGTGTCAGTGGCAGTATTCCCTCACTGATTCTCTGCTGGAAGACAGACCAAAGAGCATCATTTACTGATTAGGTGATTCTGCCTCTGTATTAAATATAATCAGTTCTGTCCTTTTTAGAATCTCACCAGCATCAGGCTAAGTGCAGAGCAGAGCCAGTACTCTCTCTTACCTTTGTATTTTTCACCTTTGCCAGTATTCACAGGATGTGGGTGGAAGAAGATTTTAGATTTAGGGCATAGTTGATTTGCTCTTGTATGCAGTAGCCAGGATAAAGCGATGCCTTGTTTATAGGTTGAAATCTATTTTCAGATTCTTTCTCATAATAATATGAGACCCTCCCCATCCACAAGTCCCAAATTCCACCAAAGTTCTCAGTCAGTTCCCAGCTGATTCACTGATTTTTTAAAAACTTGAAGTAATAGACAAATACTTCTCATTCACATGCATTAGCATTTCTTGTAATGTATATATCCATGTTTTCTCTTTAAACTTTCATTTGTCTTTGCTTTCATTTCAATCCTTTGCAGGCCCTACTCCCCATCTTCCATTGTCTTTAAACTTGAACTCGTTTCAAAATATTGCTCTCTCCACTTGCAGCAGATCTCATTCTCTCATTGCCACACTGACTGCAGATCTGATAATCCTTCAATTTTAATATTCTTCATTTTTATTTCTTGGCATTGCTCTGTGACTTTGACCCCCTACAAACCCTGCAATAAACCACACATCCCTGTGATCCTTGCACCTTTTACATTTTGGCCTCTTGCACATTCCTGATGTCCATAGTCTTGCAAAATGTAAGTTGAGGCATGGCTGTAAGTCTCTTTACTGTTCTTTTAGACACTTCTCAAAACTTGCTGATCAGCAGCATCTTACGAGACTTATCTCTGTGTACCAGAAAATTTATGACACAGGTCGAGTCACTGACCACATGAGAAAACATCTCGGTTTTTTAAATTGTCATCCTATAAATGAGGCAGCCATTCGCTTTGTTCCTGAACTGGCTGTTTGAACGACCTGTCGAGTTAACTTTCCATCCCTATAGCCTTCCCGTTTTCTTCATTTTCTGTAGTTTATTCCATTATTTTTTTCCAAGTATGCGGTGAATTCAAGCTGTATGTAATGTATTCCAGATCTCTGAAATCGGAACAGAAAATGCTGTGATGCATTGCTTGTAGTCCATTGAACATCTAAGCTTTCCTCAGCCAGGTTAACAGTCTTGGTGCTGCACATGCATCAGCCACATGAAAAGGCTCTTTACCTTGGAAGGTAAACATTTGCACCATGTAAGGAGTTATAATGTGTGTTTGCCAGACTGGAATGATGACCTTCAGCTGCTCCGTCCCCCAGTTTATTGTCTCTTCATAACATATTTTGGCCATGTTTATGAATGTTTCTACATGCTGAGCATATTAGTCCCAGTAATAGTGTTGCCTGTGCACTTAGATGGCATTTATTCAGGTACTTGGCCAAAATAAATGTATTTATCGGATGTACTGTGATGTAGGTGGAAGAGACTGGACCAAGAGGGGACAAAAGGGAGCCCTGGGTGTGATGAATCCAGTTCAATTGGACAAAAGCACGAGGAGATAATGGGTCGACCAGGGCAATTGGGCTTGTGGATCAGGTTGGAAGTAGAACTGGGCAGTGCCCAGTTTGGAAACAGTGAAGTTAGATGCTGTGAAAGGAGATTGCAAGATGTGATGAGGTCACTGATGGTAGGAGATTGTGGCCTGATGTTTCTTAGTGCAGTACTCTTCAAATAACATCAATAAGATATGTATTACTTAATGATCAACATATTATAACATTTAGGATTAATATTAATGCTAAGATCTCTACCTACCAATAAAGAGAGGCTAATTTCCCCTCTTCCAAAAAGACATAAATTTCAACAGATGTACTGTGGAGAGCATTCTGGATCACTGTTTGGTATGGAGTTGCCAATGCTCAAGACAGAAAAAGGCTACAGAGAATACGGAACTCAGCCAACACCATCATGGGCGTTAACCTTCACTCCATTAAGGACATCTACAAGAGGCAGTGTCTCAAGAAAGCAGTGTCTGTCTTCAAGGATCCTCACTACCCAGGCCATTCCCTCTTCTCACTGCTACTGTCAGGAAGAAGGTACAGAAGTCTGAAAATGAACACCCAATGGTCCAAAAACAGCTCCTACCCCCGTCATCAGATTTCTGAATGGACAATGAACCACAGACATTACCTCACTTTCTAACCTCTTTTGTACTAATTTCTATATATTTTAAATAGTATATTTACAGATATGTAATTTATAGCAATTTAGCCCGTTTAATTCACATTAATACTGACACAGTACAATAAATTTCGTGACACATGTTCATGGCAATAAATTCTGATTCTAACTCAGAAGAAATTAGGCATTTACTGTTGTATTTGCTTCAGTAACAATATGTGCTTGTTTTTGTACAGGATTCCTCAACTCTTTTGCTTTTGAAAAGTAATCACTAGCCATTTTCACACCGCAGGGGAATGGTGACCCTACTTTGTCCCGGTGAAATTCCTGGGAATTCAAGACCTCCCGTGCCTATCACACAGCAGTCCAAAGTCCCAGGAATTTGCCCTCCCTGGCAATTTAGGAGATCCTGGCCCCAACTGATGACACGTTACGCAAGTTCACCCCGGTCGCCCGTTTCCTCCAAACCCACCCACCCACCCCCCCCCTCCCCCCCCGTGCTTCGGCACGTCGTGACGGTGGGACAATGTGGGATGAATGGCCGACTTGGTTTCTCATAATCCCTCGCATAGCTGGAACCACTCTGGGAAATACAGGTGCATGAGGGATTATGGTTAACGAGGACGGCCATTCATCCTGTATTGTTCTGCCGAAGTGGCCCGCTGTTTTCAGGTGGAAAGTATCTTTTCATTTGAAATTTAATTGTCTACGTGACACAGTATGCAAGTGGTGTTGTTACTAGGCTTTCCTGCTTGGACATTTGGCTCTTCACACCACAATGTGACAATAACCAGGTAATTTTAGTGATGTTTGACAGTACGTGAAGGAGAAACTCCCTTACTTATAGAAATAAAACCATGGGATATTTTGCATCCATTTTGAAGGGCATCTTAACCTCTTCATTACTTCATCTAAGAAATCTACCGCGGCACTCTCTCAGTACTCTGTGTTCCTTGACTTAATCCTTGGAGACTATTGCAGTTGTTCAAACTTTGACCCATGCTGGGGAATTTGCTGTCATACTTGGAAGATTGCCCAGTTTATCAACATCAGTCAGCAGGAGGGGAAAGATGTGTACTTCTGGAAAGATTCATAAGCATCAGTACAGGGTGGAGCAAAGTTAAAGTTTGGGAAGGGATGTGGGCACTTCCAGGTTTGGTGAACTTGCATTTTCGCAGCATAATTTGTTTCTACTATCTAATGAGGCCTTTGACTCCTTTTGATCTGAGCATGTGGTTTGAGATGAGGTGATCTCAACGAGACATTAAGGTGGGGCTCTATGCTGCTCATTGAAATTTATTTAAGTGTATAGTGTACTAAAAATAAAACATGCATTCACTGAATGGGAGTGTGATTCCTGATTTTAAGCCCTGAAAGGCTGCCACATGTATGGCAATGGTTGCCAAAGCAAACAGGCAGGAAAGGAATACCAACACTGCAAAGACTATGCTCTAAAGCATTTCCAGAGCACAAATTGAGTTATATTTCCTGTGACTAAACCATATAGGGATGTAAAAAGAGACAGTCTATTGCAGAGTCCAGACAAGGATGAATGATTTTAATAGAAGAACCTGTTCTCTTTCTCCCTGTAGGAGTTGATTAATATAGTGAGGTGCTTATTTTCACTCGAATCCAAGTCTACTCATGTGTGAGCCTGGATAATGAACATCAGTGAGGGGCACCCGGGGCTCACGTGTGGAAGTCAGGGTGAAGGCATGGCTATCCTCACGGCTCCGGCACCCCAGGAACCAGCCTGGGAAACTCAGCGCTCCATCGGACATGGAAAGCCCCCGAGCCTGGCCAGCGTGGCAGGGGGATGGAATTGCGGAGGATCCGTGGGAGAGGAGTGACGGACAAACCGGGCTCTGGGAGTCTATAATATTACCAAATAAAAACAACATTGAGTTTTGTGGGAATTTAATTCCTGTAACCTGTTCTAAAAAAGTTAGGTGGGAGAAAGTGTTCGGCATGGACAAGAAAGGACAAGTTGGCCTGTTTCTACGCTGTAATTGTTATATGGTTTATACTACTATTGGGCACTCTATGATAACAGATTTTCAACTTCACACCATACACTTCTGTGAGAAGTTGCTGGATCATGACCGGGAGCAAAATCCTAGGAAGTTTTCAGTGGCATTCTCTTTGCCTTTCTTGCCAACCTTCTTTAGCTTTGGATGCCAGCATAATCTTGTTATAACAAAACAAAATTTATGAACAAGGTATGACCCAGGAAACCTATCTGGAATGATGTATGATATAATCAGCTAAGATTTTTGAGATAGGACAAATTGATTATATTTATTAAAAACACTCAGTAAACATAAGAACTTAACTATATGGACTAGCTGGCCTGTCAAGCTTGCTTCGCCGTTCATTGGCTGGTCTGTTGATAGGCTTGTCTCTACCTGTCTTTTCCCCAAATCCTTTAATTCCCCTACTATGTAAAAATCTATCCAATCTTGTCTTAAATATATTTACTGAGGTCATTGCCACTGCTTTATTGAACAGTGAATTTCAGAGATTCCCCACCCTCTGGGAAAAGCAGTTCCTCCTCATCTCTGTTCTAAATCCACTATCCTGAATCTTGAGGGTATGTCCCCTAGTTCTGGTCTCCCCCCACCAATGGAAACAACTTGCCTACCTTTATCTTATCCATGCTTTTCATGATTTCATGTTTCTATAAGATTCCCTCTCATTCTTCTAAATTCCAGCGAGTACAGTCCCAGATGTCTCAATCTCCCCAGTATGGCTAACTCCCTCATCTCTAGAATCAACCTGGAGAACCTGCTCTTCACTGCCTCCAGAAGATGAAGGATCTTCAAAGTGATGGGAAAATGTCAAAATAATTGTTTCTCATTCCACAGATGTTGCCTGACCTATGTGTTTCAGCACATTGCTTTTTATCTCTAATTTTCAGCATCTGCAGTTATTTAAAAAAAAATCATGATAGTATCTTTAAATCCTGACTGTATGTAGGATGGATGGTTTTAAAGAGAAGCTGGTTAGATCTGGCTGTTAATTTTCAATTGAATATGGTTTTTAATGAGAAATGGGTAGATGACCTGATCTAAATGTTTGAAGAAGACCTTTATGTAGAAGTAGGGATGTGATTCAGACCATGGAAAGTTTGATCACTTGTGTGCTATTAAAGCTGTACCCGACACCAGAGCCTTGAGCACAAAATCATTGTGTTTTAAGGTATATTTTGGATGTTAAACATTGACCTTGTTGGGCAGCTCATAAAGGAGCTAAAATGTCATCAGTGGCCCGCTTCAAAAAATCTTGTCCAAGGTGAAATGTAAAATTTCAGCGAAACTTGTTTGATTCCTCCTTGAAACGAGCAGAAGTGTGTAACATAAAATGGTGTTTTTCCCCCCTCCCCCTCTATCTAAGTGTTTTACAAATAGTCTTTATATAATCACAATAAAGTAGTTTTTAACCCTCTAGGACATGTTTGGAAATACCTCATTGTTGAACAGAAAAGAACAAGGAACAAATTGAAAATATTTTTGTTGTGGGCTTGGGTGAAATGGAGTGGTTTAGTGCTAATACCTGCATACAAAACTGTAACAGGGCAATAGAAACATGATGAGCTGCAGAGGAACAAAGGAAGCTGTAGTAATGCAGAAATTTGAGTTGCTAGTCTAGAAGGTCAGTGGTGGGCTGCTGAAGTATAAATTTGTGGTTCTTTTAATTTTCAAGAGAAGCAGCTGAATTCCTCCTGGCCTGGCCATTAATTAGTTCTCAACATCAAGTAAAGGTTTTCAGTCCATTAAAGTTTTGCTGATTTGAGTCTGCATGCTCTGTGCAAATTAATCATTGCACTTACTACATTAGTGTCTGTAATTCAAAAAGAAATAATTCGTCCTTGCTTGGAAAGTTTTTTGGTTCCCTTGAGACTGCAAGAACATAAGAATGGAAGTTAGTCAAGTGTTCCTTTGAACTTGTTCTGCAATTCAGTATAGTGGTACCCCATTATAACGCAATAGTTGGGGTCCAAAACATCGCATCACAATAAAAGCAGGGTCACGCTATATCGGGGTTCACGAAAAACAGCGGTTTAAAAATAAAGAATACATGTACAATACCTGTATTTGCAATCATCCTTTTATTTCTAACAAAACTCTTTTTATATCTTAAAAAAGCAATCGAGTGTTCATTGCTTGAACGCAGCATGTCAGTGGCTATGAGCAAAATCTAAAATTTTTATGTGGTCCACATTCTGGGTCTCCAGCCAAAGTAGGCTAGCCTCGAGGTACTCAATGGCTTCAGACACTTTTGGGGGAGGGGGTGGAGTCTCCTCATTATCATTCTCTTGTGCTCCAGGAACCGGTGCTATTGCAACGTTATGGATGATCTTGGAGTCTGTCAGGTGCTCGTATGTTGGGCATTCATCATCGGCAGGGTACCACTGGTGTAAAACCTCTGCTAATTTCCAACAGCCTCTCTGCCTCACGCACCTCTTCATCTGTGAAGCTGCAGAATTCTTACTCATCATCATCTTCCTTGGTGGATTGTTGGGTTGAAAAGGCTGGACCCAGACCCTTCTCCCAGCAATTTTCCACACATGAGGAGATGACTGCTGCCCAGCCCATCCCATCTAAATGGCAAATTTGCTTAATGTTCATGCTTTTCAGATAGTCTTCCAGCATTGTTGATTCGTCTACAATTCACACCTGTAATTCTGCTTGAACACAGAGATGATCCCCTGATCTAGGGGCTGGATCTTGGATGTCATATTCTTTGGGAGGTAAGAAATAGATCTTTCCATCTCACTTACTAGGCTAGCAGTTGGTGGGTGGGTGGGACAGTAGTCAAGCAAAAGAAGAACTTTGAGTTCTAGCTTTTGCATGTGCAAATGAGCATGGATGGCAAGGACAAAGGTTTTGTAAAACCAAGCCTCAAAGATGACACTGGTCATCCAAGCATTGCTGCTTTGGGTGTATTCGAACAGTAACAACTTTATGTTGACATGGTAGAAACAGTGGGAGAGTGAGATTTGCCAGTCGTGAGTGGTTTTAACTTGTGTTCTAGTCTTGTTAACACAAAACAACCATTTCATGCAATCTTTGAATTGTTTGAACCTCTCGTGTCGACAGGCATCATCTTTGCAAGACAGCGTGATCTGGGATCCTCTTGTAGCAGAGGCCTGTTTCATTACAGTTGTACACTTGTTCTTTGACGAAGCCACCCTCTTCGAAGAGACTTTTTAGTTCTGTCAATTATTTGCTGGTGGTGATACTATCAGCTGAGCGAATTTCTCTTGACACTTGAGAAATCCTGTGACATCATTTAAACTAGTCTAGGCATCCATTGCTAGCTTTAAACTGTGAGGTTTCTCCATTGATCAGCTGGTCAAACTTCTCGGCTTGAGTTTTAAGTATAAGCCCCGAAATTGGAAGGCCTTCTGAGTGCACTTGAATGAACTACTCATACAGGGAGTCATCGAGGCTGACATCTTTGGCTGTCTTCATGAATTTGGCCGTTAGTCCTGCCTTTTCCTTGACTTTCCAAAGCAACCCACATAACTTATCTCTTCCTGAGATTTCCATCCATGAAGTGTTGCAACTTTGGTTTGACTTTTATTCTTGATCGCGTCAAGTGTGTGAAGCTTATCTTTCACTGAAAAAGCTTTTTGTTTTCTAACTGTGTGTTCCATTTTGAAAAAAATTCTCTTCCTAAAAGAGATAAAAAAGGGTCCAATGGGTCATTGCAGTATACCCAGATTCATGTTAAATTGGGATGTGTTAAATCGGGATTCCACTGTATCTTCTTTTGACCTCACCCCATTTTTCTGTTTGATTTCCATCACTCTTTGGATTAAAATGTTTCCATCTTGGTCTTGAATGTACTGGGTAGCTACAGCTCTTCACGGTACTGTATTCAAAAGATCCTCAACCCTTCAAGGGAAAACATTCCTCTTCATTTCCATCTTAAATTCCTTTGTGCTATAAGTGTGTGATGTGTTCATCAGTGGATACATTCGCACTTCATCTACCTTTTTAAAAGAATCTAACATTTTGATCATCTCTGATTCTTCTAAATTCTGGACGGTTTTGGCCTCGTCTGCTCAAAAGTGAAATACTGTAGTTGATTAAAGTCTGAAATAAAAGTTCAGCAGGAGAGTGACACTATCAGGTGTACCCGACTCATCCATGGAGAGTGATTTTTTTTCATCAAAAATTCATAGGACAATTATTTAATTTGAGAACTGCACTGCCTCCTTAAATAAATAGACTGAAACTGCATGATATTAAAGGAATTATGTTACTAGTCCTGTACACTTACAAAATGTCATCCACATATTGCATTATCCCTACTGCAATAAAGGCCAATATTTTCACTTGCCTGCAATATTGTTTCTTGTATGAGGACACCCAAGACAAGCTCATTCCATACCTTGAATGGCTGGGGCCATAGACCCTCGGCATTCAATGTGTAGGTATTAGTATTAATGTGTAGTTTTAGTATTAATGATGTGGTAATGGTGGCCAACTTGGGGGGAGGAGTCATCTTGCTAAGGACCAAGGAGGAAATTTCCAAACAAACATATGATAACCATGAAGATGGCCTGTTATGAGAGAGTTGCTTGTAGGCTTAGGGACCTAGATTTGACCCTGTCTGCCAGATTATGAGATCAATCACAAAAAAAGATTTGACACTAGATCTGCTAGATTGTGAGAGAGATGGTCTGTGGGTTTGTATTCAGTTTGAACAGTCTGAAGCCCAGTAGATACTCCCACCCTCTTTTATACATTGTGCACGTATGTCTTGTTAAATTGTGTGTGTTTTTCCCCCACATTCTTTCATAAATTATGCACTTCTGCGCTTTATTCCCCTTTAATTTCACTGCCCTGTGCATATGTAGTATGTCACTCAGGACATCGCCACTGGAGGTTGCCCCCACCCCGCCCCCCCCACCCCTTAGCTCTGCAATACTGGGTTTTTAATGTTAAAGAGTGTATGGATCTGGGGTTTTATGGTCCAGTGTGAAAGATCCTCTTGGTATTTCAACATGGGTTGTTCACAAGCCAATTTAGCGGGTTGCCAATATGAAAAACCCTATAGTTATAATGTCCTTTTATAATGACCTTTCTAAATTTTCTCTTTTGTGCAGACTTCAACCTGCCACCTATCTACAGTCACAATTGTAGCAAGATATTTTAGTTGTAAATGTGATCCAATATCTGTTTTGGTGTTGATAAGTCTCTGGTTGCTTATCTTAAAAAAAACATTTGCATACTCTTTAGGAAGTGTTCTTTTATGCCTATCTGCTTGGGTAAAGGCCTAATTTTAGCTACTTGTGCATGATAATGTTGTTTTCTTTTCAGTATTGAAAATGCTATCTTGGACCTTGTTCTTGAGTCTCTGGGGAGGCTTGGTTGAGAGTTGGCTGAGCATTGCTGTAGAAGTAGTGGTCTTGAGATGAGATCCCAACGAAGAGCACAAAACCTCTGTCCTAAATAGCAACCAAAACATTTCTCTAGTCTCTATCTGACTAATGCTATTTGGATTGGAAATAGTCAAAAGGGAGATGGATGTGTTTCTCATGGCTGAAGGGATATGGAGAGAAAGCAGGAATAGATACAGAAGTTCTGTGATCAGCCATAGCCTTCAGGTATTTTCTGTTTCAATAAATGCGTCTCTGACTGACACCAATGTTGGCATGACATTATGCAAAAAAAATTTTCAGCAAATCTGTGGCATTTGAGCCTGATATAACATCAGATGAAAGATTACTTTAGTATCTTTGGGTCCTGGAGGTAGAGAGTGTGAGCAGCATGGCATTCCTTTCCCAGTGTTTGGCTTTTCTACGAATGTCATTATAAAAACAATGCAGGAAATAGAGTTTAGCAGTGTGAGTTATCTATTGCAACAGGCATTAAGTACTTCTCCAAACTGAGACGGTTTGTTCAGATTGGATGTGGGCTGCTCTAATTTCGAGTCACAGTTCTCTAAACTGTCAAATTTTAGAAACATCCTGTTTTGCAATGTTTCGAAAATGAACTTGCATTTAAATAGCACCTAAATAATTAAATTGTGGTTATAGAGTAGATAAACAGAGCAGTCAAAATGTGGTACCACAAACTGTGGTAATGAACATGATAATGTTGTAGCATCAATTTAGAGTAAAATGTTGTTAACTTGCTAGGAGAACGGTTCCAAAAGTGAAGTATGGACTTTTATGTCTAACTGCATTGGCAGATATTATATTTTGCTATGAAGTGGAATCAAGGTGGTTGTGCATTCAGTGAGTGAAGAACTTGGTAATGAATTTGTATTGTCCTTGATTTTGCAAGGTACTTATAAACATGATCGAACACCAGACCACAAAATGAGAAACAGACAGAATGATAAAAGCTAGATCAGTGTTTAAAAAGCTGAGGGCTGACACATAATGAAGGAACTGTTGAACTTGAGGGTGAGGCAGAAGAGACTGGTAGATCAAAGGAGACAGTATCAGGATTTATTGCCTTGAACAAGTCATGAAATTTGGTGTTTTGTGGCAGCCTCATATTATAACCAATTACTATATAAAAATAATAATACCAATAACAGTGCGTGAAAAATAAGGCAGTGTCTTTAGTTCATTGATGATACAGGGATTTGACAGCAGGTACATAAGGGACCTAGGGCTCAGATTTATGATTTATTGTCAGAGTCCATGTGTGACATCATATACAAACATAAGAAATAGGAGCAGGCTATCCAGCCCATCGAGCCTGCTCTGCCATTCAATAAGATCATGGCTGATCTGATCGTTGACTCGAATACACCGACCTTCCTTTTCCCCATATCCCTTTATTCCTTTTTTTAATGTACAAATCTATCTAACTCTACCTTATATATGTTTAATGAAGTAGCCTCAATGCTTCCCTGGGCAGAGAATTCCACAGGTTCATTACTCTCTGAGGATAAAACAGTTTTTCTTTATCTCTGTCTTAAATCTACTCCCCTGAACCTTGAGGCTGTGACCCCTAGTTCTGGTCTCGCCTACCAGTAAAAATAATTTTCCTGCCTCAGCCTTATCTATCCCTTTCATAATTTTATGTTTCTATAAGATCACCCCTCATTCTTCTGAATTCGAGTGAGTATAATCCCAGGCGATTTAGTCTCTTCTCATAGGTCAACCCCCTCATCTCTGGGATCAACCTGGTGAACCTCCTCTGGACTGCCTCCAAGGCCAGTCTATTCTTCCTCAAGTCTTCTTTGGCTTGGCTTCGCAGACGAAGATTTATGGAGGGGGTAAAAAGTCCACGTCAGCTGCAGGCTCGTTTGTGGCTGACCAGTCCGATGCGGGACAGGCAGACACGATTGCAGCGGTTGCAAGGGAAAATTGGTTGGTTGGGGTTGGGTGTTGGGTTTTTCCTCCTTTGCCTTTTGTCAGTGAGGTGGGCTCTGCGGTCTTCTTCAAAGGAGGCTGCTGCCCGCCAAACTGTGAGGCGCCAAGATGCACGGTTTGAGGCGTTATCAGCCCACTGGCGGTGGTCAATGTGGCAGGCACCAAGAGATTTCTTTAGGCAGTCCTTGTACCTTTTCTTTGGTGCACCTCTGTCACGGTGGCCAGTGGAGAGCTCGCCATATAATACGATCTTGGGAAGGCGATGGTCCTCCATTCTGGAGACGTGACCCATCCAGCGCAGCTGGATCTTCAGCAGCGTGGACTCGATGCTGTCGACCTCTGCCATCTCGAGTACCTCGACGTTAGGGGTGTGAGCGCTCCAATGGATGTTGAGGATGGAGCGGAGACAACGCTGGTGGAAGCGTTCTAGGAGCCGTAGGTGGTGCCGGTAGAGGACCCATGATTCGGAGCCGAACAGGAGTGTGGGTATGACAACGGCTCTGTATACGCTTATCTTTGTGAGGTTTTTCAGTTGGTTGTTTTTCCAGACTCTTTTGTGTAGTCTTCCAAAGGCGCTATTTGCCTTGGCGAGTCTGTTGTCTATCTCATTGTCGATCCTTGCATCTGATGAAATGGTGCAGCCGAGATAGGTAAACTGGTTGACCGTTTTGAGTTTTGTGTGCCCGATGGAGATGTGGGGGGGCTGGTAGTCATGGTGGGGAGCTGGCTGATGGAGGACCTCAGTTTTCTTCAGGCTGACTTCCAGGCCAAACATTTTGGCAGTTTCCGCAAAGCAGGACATCAAGCGCTGAAGAGCTGGCTCTGAATGGGCAACTAAAGCGGCATCATCTGCAAAGAGTAGTTCACGGACAAGTTTCTCTTGTGTCTTGGTGTGAGCTTGCAGGCGCCTCAGATTGAAGAGACTGCCATCCGTGCGGTACCGGATGTAAACAGCGTCTTCATTGTTGGGGTCTTTCATGGCTTGGTTCAGCATCATGCTGAGACAATAACTGCACACAGTGCTCCAGGTGCGGCCTCATCAGTGCCTTGTACAGTTGCAGCATGACCTCCTTGCACTTGAATTCAATTCCTCTGGCGATGAAGGCCAACATTCCATTTGCGTTTGAAACCGGAGATTCTTTTTCATGTGGGCAAGGCAGAATTACGACTTTTTGGTCATGCACAAAAAAAACTGCACAACGTACACATTTAAACAGATTTTAAAAATGTAAAAAAGCTATGCAATCCAGAGAGAATAAAAATAATCAATAAAGTGCAAAAGTAAGAGTCCTTAAATGAGTCCCTGATTGAGTTTAAGTTTGATGGTGTAGGGGTAGCAGCTGTTCCTGAACCTGGTAGTATGAACCTTGTGGCACCAAAACCACTTTCTTGATGGCAGCAGCAAGAACAGAGTGTGTGCTGGGTGGTGTGGATCATTGATGATTGCTGCTGCTCTCTGCCTCCAGCATTCCTGTAGATGTTCTTGATGGTGGGGAGGGTTTTACCTGTGATGTCCTGGGCTTTTCCGTTACCTTTTATTAGCTTTATGCTCAGGGATATTGGAGTTCCCATACCAGACTATGATGCAGATGGTCAGCACAGTTTCCACTGCAAATCTGTAGAAATCTGCCAGATTTTCTGATGTCACAGCAAACCTCTGCAACCTCTGGAGGAAGTAGAGATGCTGACATGTTTTCCTCATGATGTCATTAGTGTGTTGGGTCCAGGAAAGATCCACTGAGATAGTGACTCCTGAGAACTTAAACATGCACCCCCTCTCCACTCTGATCCCCAATGATCACTGGATTGTATACCTCTAGTTTTCGTCTTCCTGAAGTCAACAATCAGCTCCTTAATTTTGGTGACATTAAATATAAGGTTGTTATTGGTGTACATTCAGCCAAGTTTTGAATCAACCTCCTATACAATCGCCTTTTTTATACAATGCACTTCTGTGGTATCCTCAGCAAATTTATAGATGGTGCTATTGTTGTCCTGAGGTGTAAAGTGAGTAGAGAAGGTGGAACAGAATACAGCCCTGTGGTGCTGATGGAGATTGTGGAGGAGATGTTCTTACCAATTTTTACTGATTGTGGCCTGGAGTTGAGGAAATCCAGAATCCAGTTACACAGTGGGGTGTTGAGTCCCAGGTCTTGGGAGTTTGCTCATCAGTTTTGAGGGGATGAAAGGACTGCCATGGTATCCATGATAAAGGAGAGCAGATGTAGAATAGATTGGAAAATAGAGTCAATGATGTACTGTAATTTGGAATGATTGTTTGGCTAATTTTGCTCAGTTGGTTCGGTTCCCTGAATTCAAACCATTCTCTGGTCTTCTGCAACACCGATTGACAACTTTTACAATACTCCTGTATCGCCAGAATGCTATTTGTTGGTGGAAAGTGTAAGTGATGAGTTCTGTATGAAATTTGGGGCAATCCTTTGGCAATACACCTGGTCAAGACCGGAATGGTCAGTCCATTGGAGGTTCATCTTGCCTTTTTGTCTCAAATGCACAGAGTCTGATCCACCAGCCTGTTGTTTTTCTTGACTTTTAACTCCAACTAGCCACAGGAGGACCAATGGATAGTGGGGGGGGATTTTGAAATTCGGCAAGTAACTGACCCCAGAAGACAGCTCAGTCAGGTTGCACTTTCCTCCAGCACTAAGTGCTTCATACAAATGTGTGGTTGGTTCTTGGGTTCAAGTCCTGCAGTGAGTACATTGCGTTTAAGATTTGAACATGGGCACAGTCTTGTCACTATGTCAAGGATTAGGCTGCTGATCTCCATTCATATCTCACTTATGAATAGTTGCTTATTTTTAGTAATTGCCTCTTGGTCTGAGGAGATAGAGTAGATATAGTAGGTTTTTTGTACCTGCTATTTGATTACTCCCTCATTAGATTTTTAAAAACTTTGATTGGTGTAGCTCCCCTTCCTTAGGGAATTTATTATACTAATATTTGGTTTTTCAGGTTCTAGGTTTACCTCTCCATATCATTGATCATATTTTTTGTTGGAGTTTATTTATCTCATTATACGTAGTATGGGAGAAACGTTCTTCTATGAACAGTCTGACAGATTACAATTCTGCATGAATTTTACAGATAAAGACCACAATTTACAGAGTACAGATTTACAGTGGGGGGGAGAAAAAAATCAATTAGTCCCAAGCTAGGGAAAGATGGGAGTACTGTGTGGAGTTCACTCAAGAACCCGATGGCTGTGGGGAAGAAACTATTTGTCCAAGGGGGCTACACACCAGTGGCTGATCGTGCCAAGATTGAGCCTAGTGCCTTCCCAATGTATTCAAGGGACTCCATTGGGTAGGTTACAAAACAGAAAATGTTGGGGTGGGAAAAAAAACTCAACAAATCAGCCAGCAGCTGTGTGAACATTTTGGGCTTGCAATTGTTCTGATCAAAAATTGTAAACCCAAAGTGTTGGCGTTTTCTCTTTCCACAGATACTGCCTGACCTGAGTTTTCCAGCATTTTCTGTTTTTGGTTCAGATTTTTGGCATCTGTAGATTTAAAAATAATTTCTTCTAAGATCATGTTTGGCTCTGAATCATGGTCCTTGTTTTCCTCTTTGATTTGTGAATAGAGAAAAGTGGGTTGGATTTTGAGCTATTGTTAAAAAAATTTGTTCGTGGTCTGAAATCAACAGCTTGCATGTATACAATAATGAGGGTGACCTCCTCGGATTAAAATGGGGAGGTATCGTGCTCTTGCAGCTCTGCATGTCCCATACTTCTGCGTCTGCTCATTGTTTTGAGTTTTGGAGTGGTTTCCACATTGACTGGAGCTGATAGAGTTTCTAATTGACCCTTTGGCATTACAACCCCATTCCTGTGTATAGGGTCGCTGACTGCCATTTAAAAAGGCAAGTTGAATTCAGCAAATGTTCTTGCCTTAAAAAAAACTTCAGAGGAGCAGAAGACACAAAGGAGACTGCAAGCATTATTACAGGGGCAAATATTGCTGTGAGTTAAATTTAAAAAAAAATTAGTCCAAAAAGTAGAGAAAGTGAGCTAGAGCCTGTGGTTCATTGTCCATTCAGAAATCTGATGGCAGAGTGGAAGAAGCTATTTTTGTGCTGCTGTGTTCTTCAGGCTCTTCTACCTCTTTCCTGATAGTAGCACTGTGAAGAGGGCATGGTCTGGGTGGTGAGGGTCTCTGAGGATAGAGGCTGTTTTCTGAAGACACTGCCTCTTGTTGATGTCCTTGATAGAGAGAAGACAGTGCCCATGATGGCGCAAGCAAGTTAACTCTCTGTAGTCTTTTCCTGTCCTGTGTATTGGCACCTCCATATCAGTCAGTGATGCAACCAGTCAGAATATTCTCTAGAAATTTGCAAGAATGACATATCAAATTTCCTCAAACTCCTCATGAAGTATAACTGCTGGCAATCTTTCTTTGTGATTGTATCGACACGGGGGCTTCAGGACAGATCTTCAGACATGTTATCCACCAGGAATTTGAAGTTCTGAACCCTTTCTATTGCTGACCACTTCATTGAGGTCTCGTTTGTGTTCTCTTGATTTTATTTCCCCCCCCCCCCCCCCTGAAGTCCACAATCAATTCCTTACTTTTGCCAACGTTGAGCGCAAGATTATTGTTATGGCACCTGTCAACTAGCTAATCTATCTCTATACACATCCTCATTGCTGTCTGTAGCCGCATTAAGGTGTTCTGATGAAGATTAAGCGCCTTTGTGACCTCACCAAAGCCTTTGACACCGTGAACAGGAAAGGGCTTTGGCAAATACTAGAGCGCCTAGGATGCCCTCCCCCCCCCCCCCCCAAGTTCCTCAACATGGTTATCCAACTGCACGAAAACCAACAAGGTCGGGTCAGATACAGCAATTAGCTCTCCGAACCCTTTTCCATTGACAATGGCGTGAAGCAAGGCTGCGTCCTCGCACCAACCCTCTTTACTATCTTCTTCAGCACGATGCTGAAACAAGCCATGAAAGACCTCAACAATGAAGACGTTGTTTACATCCGGTACCACACGGATGGTAGTCTCTTCAATCTGAGGCGCCTGCAAGCTCACACCAAGACACAAGAGCAACTTGTCCGTGAACTACTCTTTGCAGACGATGCCGCTTTAGTTGCCCATTCAGAGCCAGCTCTCCAGCGCATGACGTCCTGTTTTGCGGAAACTGCCAAAATGTTTGGCCTGGAAGTCAACCTGAAGAAATTTGAAGTCCTCCATCAGCCAGCTCCCCACCATGACTACCAGCCCCCCCACATCTCCATCGGGCACACAGAACTCAAAACAGTCAACCAGTTTACCTACCTCGGCTGCACCATTTCATCTGATGCAAGGATCGACAAAGAGATAGACAACAGACTTGCCAAAGCAAATAGTGCCTTTGGAAGACTACACAAAAGAGTCTGGAAGAAACACACAAAGATCAGCGTGTACAGAGCCGTTGTCATACCCACGCTCCTGTTTGGCTCTGAATCATGGATCCTCTACCAGCATCACCTACGGCTCCTAGAACGCTTCCATCAGCGCAGTCTCCGCTCCATCCTCAACATTCATTGGAATGACTTCATCTTCAACATCGAAGTACCACCGCCAGTGGGCTGATATCGCCTCCAACTGTGCATCTTGGCGTCTCACAGTTCAGCGGGCTGCAACCTCCTTTGAAGAAGACCGCAGAGCCCACCTCACTGACAAAAGACAAAGGAGGAAAAACCCAACACCCAACCCCAACCAACCAATTTTCCCTTGCGACCGTGCCTGCCTGTCCCGCATCGGACTTGTCAGTCACTAACGAGCCTGCAGCTGACGTGGACATTTACCCCCCTCCATAAATCTTCGTCCGCGAAGCCAAGCCAAAGAAAGAATAAAGAATACTGTTTGACAGAGTTTCTCCAACATAATTTATTTATTTGACAAAATAAAAACACATTCAGGTTGCAATTATTAGTTTATTAAGCAGTGAAATTAACCAAAGGAAGAGCAAGCAAATAAAGCAGATTCCAAGAGTTAACAAAACATTTTTCCAGTCACAGCTTTAAGAACCATTCTTGTAAAACATTCCTGATCTTTAAGAAAAACCTGTTAAACCTGACCTTGAGTATCCAACCAGCACTCTGCCCCAAACTAGGTTATGGTAAAGGAAGCTCAAAAAGTGTCCTCTCCTTTTAGAACTTCCAACTTCTCTTCATTTGGAAGCTGCAATATGGTATTTTTAGTGGTGCCATGATGTTCTAAGTTACTATTTTTACTTGGTTAGCATAGAACGAATGATCAGTAATTAAAGAAGTAAACTCAAAGAATGATCATGAATTTGCTGATTCCAATTTTTGTCTAATCATTTCACTAACAAAAGGATTGAAAAGTAGAAGTTCACAGAGATGGACTGTGAATATTGTACTGGTGTGTCTGAGACTTATTTATTTGCTAGTTACAAAATATCTACACGTGGATTCTCAATTGCTTATTAGTGGCAAATGTTTGGGACATCAGTGCAGTGGAGATAAGTCTCCTTTATTGATTCAATGTGTCAGAATTTGCATTTTTTCCCTTTTCAAAATTCTACACACACAATTTTGTTTGATTATGCACATCTGTGTTTAATTAAATTTATTTTTCCTCTGTCTTCCATGTGTTTCCATTTTATTAAGAAATTCAGGAGGGAAACTTGTAAACCATGCTTGCCTTCTGTGGACTTTCTGCCAATAGCTTTGAGTTCCAGAGCATTAAAGACAAATACCTCTTCCTCGCTGCCTCTCTTCTTGTAAAAGTGATTTCAGTTTCCCAAGTTCTTGACCTTGCTGGAAGAACATCTAAAGATGGGTGAAGAAACTGCCGGAAACACTTTGTTTTTATTTCAGAATCCAGCATCTGCAACCTTTTTTTGTGTTTCAGCTCAGGATATGTCTCAACCTCACCAACAGCTGCACTTCCTCAGTATAAGTTGCTCCATCTGGAATTAACTGCTGTATTGAACTGTCAGAAGTGATTCTTCTGGAGATATTTAACCAATAACCTCTTGGGTTATATAAAATAATCCTGAAAAATTACTTTTAATAAGAGTGGGTTCTGCCTGGTTGCCTGGCCAATATTTAAACTGAATCAATATTACTAAAAACAATACTGCCTGGGATTTTGCTATGTGTGCATAAATTGGCTGCTGTATTCTACGCCATAGCCCTTTTTACATAGAGAAGCCGTCTTATTGCCCAACTCACGATCTATGTAAAAGGGAAATCTGAAAGGTGGATTCTTTGTTTACACTGCTGAGTCCTTTTAAAAAGTGATCTGGCTTCTCAGGACAAAAGGGGCGGGACATGATTCACAGCAGTGCCACCCTCTGCTGTGATGTAGAACATGTATATGCACCAGGAAGTGAAATTGTTCTGAACACATTAATGCTGAGGGCTGTGCCAGGTGCACTGACTGTCAGAAGGGGAAAAAAGGAACAAGGATGTTTTAAGTTGAACATTTTACTTTTTGTGCACCAGAGGAGATGTTTATGAAAAGAATTTTTTTTAAAATAAAACAATGAGAGGAGAAAGCAGTTTTCTTGCTTTTGCATCTTTGTGGCATTTGAGATCAAGACCGCACAAGGATCGGAGCAACAGTTCACCCAAGGGAAAGCACAGTGCAATTTTCAAGATGGGATTGATTCTTAGCTATTCTCTAAAAAACACATAACCTTTATTTAAGGCATTCAATGTGGCAACAGACTGGAGGGAGTGTGTATTAAGAGCATTGAAAAATTCGCTCTTGCATCCTATTTTCAAAAGATCAAAATTTGTGACAGAAAGCAGTCTTCAGGGACATTGTCTCTTAGCGAACATCACCCTCTGCCCCCGATCATCACTCCCTGAACACCACTTCCCCTAACGTCAACCCCCCCGCCCCACACCTGAACATCACTCCACTGAAATGCCACTCCCTTGGAGATTACTCCCCTGAACACCAATCCTCCAAACATCACTCCCCCTCTCTTTCCCCTCACCACCCTGGACAATGCTCTTTAAACACCACCCCGGCCCTGGAATGACCTTCTCTCCCTTGGGCAGCACTAGCCCCTGATCAACATTTCCACCCAAGAATTATGCCACCCCAATTGATTAGACCATGCTTCTCTGAGTAGCTTTGTATTTTTTCTTGCACTGGGAATTAATTAAGCCCCTGGTTCAAGCATTTTAAATGTTATGCTTATACAAATACAGACAATTTGGGAGATTAAAGAACACAGGTATCACTCTTCGTGACCTTAGCGCTTGTCAGAGCTCATTGAACTTTTTGTCACTCACATTTCATTGCTCTCAAAATCATCACCCCCACCAGCGCAAACTTGAGATGCAGGCAGCTTCTGATAGTTAAACGTATTTGATATCTGCTCCATTTGCGCAGTTTAAAAGTTCAAACAAGTAAATTCTATCCCCTATCAGTGTATAATTGTCCCTTTGTAATGTTTTGATGGCTGCATTTTCTGCCCTAGTTTCAGTTTAACTTTATACTTTTGCGTAATAAGCGGGAACATTGAGAGTAAAAAGAAACTCAGCAGGTCAGTGTACTTCATGTAGCAAAGATAAAGATCCGAGTTTAATCGTTTAGGGTTTGTGCCCTTCTTCAAAGTGTGAAGCTTGAAACATTGGTTATGTATCGTTATCTTTGCTAGATAGTATAAACAACACTGGTGAGTTTCTCCAGCATTATGTTTTCAATCAGCAATGGACAAACTTCAGTTGCAGGCTGAAGACATCATCAGCCATCCCCCTTTCCAGCTGGTTTCAGTGCTCGTCCTTTTGGGAGGTGGGGCGACTTTGCTCCACCTCTGACATTAGGTGCCTAGACAGAGGGAACCCAGAGGGAAATGGACACATGGATCCACCATTTTTTTGGAAGTGTAGAAAATCCAGAGATAATCTGTCCTGAAGGCTCTATGTAAAAGGGGCTTCCAACAGAAGACAATTCCATGAATTTTGAACACTGAGATGGTGAAAAACATAATAGAAATACAAATTCATCCTTTTTCTCTCTCGGATTACAGTAGGCCCTTTCAAACTGCCATATAAGATGCAGATGGCCCAATTAGCGCCCCAGTTACACGGCAGTTAGAAAGGGTCCAACGGGGTCATGGAACCCAGTTTAACTGGCCTAGGTCTCCACCAAGGCTGATTTGTAAAGGAAAATGGCCGACCCACTTCGGTGACGTCAGCGCTTGCGTGCGTGCATCACTGGGCAGGCAGCATCTGAACATCTGGCAGTGCTTCCGGTGAGTGCATGACACATCATTGCGGGAGCGGGATCCCTCTTAAATCGCTGGGTTGATGATTTAATGGGTCGATTTTCCCTGCAACTTTTCACCAGTAATTGCACCCGGGTCCCAGGAGGGCTACCCAGGTGCTGCTATCTGAAAGGGGCGATTGATACCCCACAGGGGATGCATCTGCCGATTCCTCCACTTCGATATCTGGATCAGTGAAACTTGGCAAATGACACTTGGCTAACCTCTTGTGTGCAGAGAAGAATGGTAGTCTCAGCAATGCCTGTACTTAAATTAAAAACTTTAAAATGCTTGTGCTGATGTTGAAGATTCTGCGTCTAGTTATCGGCTTACTACAAAAAAGTGATTTTATGAAGCACAAGCTATTTGGAGCTTTGAACATGAAGTCTTTGTCCTTTTATTCTATGGCCTTTGGATTGCTGACTCATTGATAACTGATCACCTCTGACAGAACCTATGTTGCCATTGTTTGATTGTTGACTGTATTGACCAAAGTTGCAGGCATCTCATCTCGGGTTGCATTGTTTTAACCAGCACATTCATGAGTTTTCTGATCGCAACCATATATGGAGGTAACTGATCAAGTTAATGGGTGCTGTGATTAGTAGAGATGTGATCAGAGAGATCAGAAGTACAAAAAGTCAATACCTTCCCATCTGTATTCACCCATTGCCTGTTAGCCTATGCTCCCCCCCCTCTCTCTTGCTTCCTCCTCCTCTTTCCCCCACCTTTTTATGCAGACATCTGTCTGCTTTTCCAAATTCCTGACAATGGGCCCAAGACTGAAGCATTGCCTTTTACTTCCTACTTCATGCCCTGCTTAGTTTCTCCAGCACTTTTGTGTATTACAAGGAAGGGACTGACTGCCTTATGCCTACTCCATCATTTAATATCATGACAGATCTTTTACCTCTGAACCACCTTCCTGCAGTAATCTTGTATTTAATTAAAATCTTGATGTCTAAAGATATCTTAAATATTCTCTGTTACTGTTCATCAGATTCCTGAATGATCAATGAACCAAAGATACTGTCTCACTTTTCGTCCACAGTTATGGTTATTATTTTATTTTTTATAATAATGTCATAAGATGGTTATAATATGTATGTTTGCTCTATGACGCTGCCGCAAAACACTGAACTTCATGATTTGTTCATGACAATAAATTCTGGTTACGTAGCATATTTAGCTGGAGATCAGTAGTGAATTCCAAAGATTCGACACTCTGGGTGAAAAACTGTTTTCTAATCTCAGTTCTGAATGGCTGAGTCCTTTTCTCAAGACTGAGCACTGGTTCTAAACACACTAGTCATGGAAACATCTCCATAACTGTCTTGTCAAGGGTGCAATAATTTATATGTTTGAATGCAGGTGTCTAATTTCCATGTGGTAAAGTTGTCATCCCTGGGATCAGGAACTTGTAATAATTGCTCCATTGGTTGTATTCTAAGTAGGTCCTTGCATAATATTCTAATGCTTTCTCAGCAGGGTTATATTAGAGCAAGATGTCCCTCAATCTTCTTGCAGTAAAAGCCATTCAATTTTCTTAATTGCTTGCTGAAGTTATGGTTATTTCTGACAAGGAACCCCAGATATCTCTGAACACTAGTACCTTTCGGTTTATCTTTTAACCTTACTCTGCCTTCCAATTTTTTCTTAATTGGATGACCGTGTCTTTTTCCATGTTGTATTCCATCTGCCTGAGCCTTTCACGTACCCTGTTTATATCTCTCTGAAACCCTTCTCCATGTTTAGTTGACTCTTCTCGTAGTCAAAATGCTCTATAATTCTATTGTTTTGGGGCAAGTCACATTTTGGTGATGCAACATGAAACCCCTGATTGTATTCTTAGTTTTCACCAAAAACTTTTTCACTGTATCTAAATGCATGTGATGATAAATAATTTTGTAGCCCCTAATTCCATATTTTGTAGCCACCTCCTGCATTTACAGTTCTCTCTTTAAAATTGATATTGAAGTATACCTTCAATTCTAGAGTTTTAAATATGTTGGTTTCTTTGAAGGAAAGAAAGCTGGAGAAGCAGAGAGAAATGGGAGAGTTCAGGCACCCAGTGGCTGGAAGCACATCTCATGGTGTGACAAGAGGAGGGGCTTTGTACAGGAAACCAACATCGGGTGAACAGGCTTGTTGAGGAGGAGGGACTGATGAGATGGAGAGGGTTGAGAAACTAACTGAATTATAGACAGGGTAGATTTTGTGTAGAGTGGAAAGACTGCATAATATGCAAACTGGTAAATTTTCCATATTTTAATTTTTTTTAGATATACAGCATGATAACAAGCATTTCTGGCCCACGAGTCCATGCCACCTAAATACCCCAATTAATCTACAACCTTCTTATGTTTTGAAGGGTGGAAGAAACCCACACAGACATGGGGAGAATGTATAAACTCCTTACAGACAGTGCCAGATTTGAATCCTGATCACTCGTGCTGTAATTTTATGAACTTTAATTTTAGCAGGCAATCTTGTGCATAAAATCTTGTCAAATGCCTTTTGGAAACCTACATAATTGACATCCATACACTGTCCTCTTTGACAACTCAGTTACTCAAAATTGAAGTCAAATGAAGTTTCATTTGATTTGTCCATACCTTTACAAATTCATGATGTTGAGCTGTAATCAGCTCACATTTTTGTATGTGCTTGGATACTTGGGTTTAGATTCCAATAAAATCCCCACCACATATATTCCCTATATTTGTAGTGACCTTGTTTCTCATTATAACTAACAGTTATTTCATTGTACTAAGATGGTGGTTTTCAAACTTTTTCTTTTCCACTCACATACCACCTTAAGTAATCCCTATGCCATAGGTGCTCTATGATTACAAAAAGGAAACGGGCCAATGACAATTTTTCTCAAGCAAAATATTTCAGTAACAATTGGGTCTAGAGTACTGGTTCTCAACCTTTTTCCCCCACCCACATACCACTTTTAAGTAAGCCCTTACTAATCATAGCTCACCTATAGCATAGGGATTACTTAAAGTGGTATGTGAGTGGAAAGAAAAAGGTTGAGAAACACTGGTCTAGGTTGTATTGTATGCTTATTTTTCATTTTTTAGAGACAGCACAGTAATGGGCCCTTCAAGCCCACGAGCCGCGCTACCCCATTACATCCATGTGACCAATTAACCTACTAACCCAGTACTTCTTTGCAACATGGGAAGAAACCAGAGCACCCATGTGGAGGAAACCCACATGGACACATGGAGAACATATAAACTCTTTACAGATAGCAGCAGATTCTGACCTTGGTCTCTTGTGGTGCACTGCTATGATACTCCTCCAGCCCATTAAATCTGTAATTGATGCTCATACATTATAGAGTTGCTGTGATTCTGCACTACACGATGTGGGCGCAGTAACTAGGGTAGTAGCTTTGATCCATTTCTTCACCATTACTGCAGAACTGAATTCCTAACGTCCTTTTTCCCCACCCCACCCACAACCCTGCAAGGCGGGACTTCCAAAGCCGATTCAGTAACAGTCAACTAATTCAACACAGATTTCAACTTCAGTCTGACACCTTCTCACTTTGGCATGTCTCAGTTCCGAGTATCTGAATGACTCTGGAAATTACAGAACAGAGTAATGTGGTGTAATGATAACTTTCCCATGTAGAGTTGCCTTCCCTTTCCAGTAGAATAAAGAACATATTGTCACAGTGTCTATTTGTGGGGATAGTTATCTTGTATACTTGTGAGGCAGACTGTTATTTTTGGTTTGGGATTGTAAGCAAGAATTTAGTAACACAAGAAACTGTCGGTGTTAGAATTGGAGGCAAAAAGAACTGCTAGAGGAAGTCGGGGGGGGGGGGGGGCAGACAGGGAAATTGACAGTGGATATTTTGGATTGAGAACTTTCATCTGAACTCCACAAGTGCTGTCTGACCTACTGAGTTCCTCCAGGAATTTTGTTTTTATATCAAGCAGAAATTGATCATGATTTCATACAAGTCTGACCTCCAGAGTAAGTTCACATAATTTAACGATGTGGGATCAGTTATATTTAGCCATGATCCAATTAAACGACAGAGCAGATTCAAGTGAATGGCAAGTTCGTGGTCATGTAATCACACTTGGCCCAATGTATTTGATCTCTTCTCTGGACACCACACGTCTGAAATATTCAGAGCTCTTTTTATGTGGGAGTCTCAAGGCAGCTTTCCACAATTAAAACCAGCCAATGCCATCAAACCTTTAGGTTTTGGGGTTCTTGTAAATATTGACAGCTTGGGAATTGTGGAAATGGTGAAAGTACATGTGGATTCTTGCCCGTTGATATCAGTTCACCCCACCCCCTCTCTCCTGGGGCACCTTGAAACTCTTTATAGACTCATTTCCATAGCTAATAAAGTTCAGAAATTGAATCCTACTTGGAAAACACCAGGTTCAGATTTAAAATTTATGATTGATAATATGTAATTATCCATATTGTTCATATTAATTTTCGAGCTAGGTGATGCTTGATTGAAGTAGCTCTAGAGATGGGATTTAAATTGGTCTCTGCAAAGGATAATTTTAAGATCCTAGAAATCTGAATCATTGTAGATCGATGGTATGAAGTGACACTACTCTTGTTTTAGTTCCCGTGGCTTGGAGCAAATTGTCAGGAACAAAATTAAGTGTACAGGCACTGTACCTTTCCCAAATGTGGAAAGAATTTGTGACCCTTGTGGCTTCTCTTGTTTATTGCTGAAAATAACTGGAGAATAATCACTTGGGACATTAAAAATCATACAATATTCCTCCCTATTTTTTTTAAATGCTTTATTACATACAAAGGGGGAGGGTTGGGGAAATAAAAGATGGATGACATTTAAGAATTTTTCAGGTTTTATAACAGTAATCTGTTCTGAGTGCCTCAAATGATGTATTTATAAGTCATATCACTGCAACTTGCCAGGTCTTTCAAACCATACAGTAACCTGCCCACAACACAGTAGATGTATGCACACAGTAAATCTGCTCCACATGATCAACTGTCTGGACTTGGAAATGGATTACTGTTCCTTCCCAACCTAACAGCAGCAGCATGGGTGCACACAAACTACCATGCTTGTCTTAATCCAGCCTTCTATCATGATCTCATGGTCAATTAGGTACAGACAAAACATGCTGTGCTTGCTGGCATGTGAGTTCAATGTAATTTTCTAAAAAAGTGAGCTCTGCAATTCTATGGTTTAGTTGCAGCTGTGAGCACGATGGAACTGGATACATCGGAACTAGTCATAGGATCAAAAATAGCACAGTCAGGAATCCATAGGAAGAAATAATGACTCCACTCTCTTATTCCAGTTGAAATTTGCATCATGAATCTGATGTAATATGAGAGTTTATTGTCATATACATATCTACAGTGTATCAATGCACATTCTTGCTGTAGCCACACAGTTACACCAACTTCAATAATGTATATTACCATCAGGCACCATGAAAAAGAGATGATATAAAAGGACTACATTAATATCCACAGTTGCATTTAGTACAAAATAGTAATGTTTCAGTGGTGCAGACAGACCTTTTAGTGATGTTAGAGTAGTTTATGGTTCGAGCTGGTTCAGGTTGATTTAAAAGCCTGATGGTTGCTGAAGGAAAAAAAAGTTCTTGAACCTACAAGCACTTCTGTGTGATCTGCCTGAAAGTAGCAGCAAGAAGAGATCGTAACTAGGATAATCGAGACGCTTCATGATGTTGGTTGCCTTTTTGAGACAGCGCCACACTCCTCATGATAGACTTGGCAGGTTTGCGAACATCAATAGCATATAAATGCATGTGGGAAATGAGATCTTGCTGATGGCAAAAGCTCCTGGATTTGCTCATTGTGTTCCAAATAATCAAGTAACTGCTATAATAATGTTAATTGAGGATAACATTTGCCAATATACTTTTGACATCCTTGTTCTCAAAATGGAATCTTTTGCATCCACTATAGAGGATAAAAAGGCCATGACTTAACGTGTCTATGATAATGTCACCTTCTCCATTCCAGCATTCCCTCATGTCCCAGAATGTCAGTCCAGATATTCAGAATCAGAATTTATTATCATGAACAAATTATGAAATTTGGTGTTTTGCGGCAGCATCAAAATGTAAACATTCATACTATAACCATCTTATGACATCATTATAAAGTAAAAATAATAGTGCACAAAAAGTAAGGCAGTGTCTTTGGTTCACTAATTCAGGAATCTGATGGGAGCGGGAAAAAGCTGGTTTTGTGCCATTGAGGCTTGTCTTTAGGCTCCTGTACCTTTTTTCTGATGGTAGCAGAGTGAAGAGGTTATGACCTGGGTGGTGGAGGGGTCTTTGAGGAGAGAGGCTGCTTTTTTAAGACACCGCCTCATGTAGATGTCCTTGATGGAATGAAATCTGGTGCCTGTGATGTCGCAGGCCAAATTAACAACCCTCTGGAGTTTTTTTTCTTGTCCTGAGAGTTGGCACCTCCATACTAAGCAGTGGTGCAACCAGTAGAATGCTCTCCATAGTACACCTGTAGAAGTTTACAAGAGTATTCGGTGACATACCGAACCTTCTCAGATATTTCACAAAGTATAGCTGCTGGGGAGCCTTCTTTATGATTGTATCAACGTGGAGGGTCCAGGACAGGTCCTCAGATTTTTTTTTTTAATTTGAATGTTTTTTTCCGTAAGTATACATATCTATATATTTTGAAAATGGAAAATTTTGATAGAGATATTTACACATACATGAAACTTTTCTTACAAAACAAAAAACTCAACCCCTTCCCTCCTACCCCTTAACAGTATAAATCCATACACTGTCTTTATATAGGTTACTTTATATAGGCCAAATATGATTTCCATGTTTTTATAAATATAAATATAAAAATAAAAATAAATATTTGTTCTTTAGATTATTTGTGATTTTTTTTAAAAGAGTTGGATTCCAAGTAATCTCAATACATTTCTTAGCTAAAGCTATTTTAGCAAATAAAATTTGGAATTTAGTTAGTTTTTTACTTTTTTCAAAAAAAGGTACAGCTCCAAGTCATTCGCAAAGGCCATCCCTGTTATCCTCGTTAGTATTTCAGTAATATCCTACCAGAAAGGTCTTACACATGACCACAGCTGGTACAAACGTTCCTATTTTATTCCACATCTAAAACACATTTCCCATATTTTTGATTTTAACTTGTGTAATTTCTATGGTGTTTGATATAATTGGTGTAGAAAATTGTACTAATCTGTAGCTTGCATTTATAATTGACATCATGCTCTCCAAACACCAATCAACCAGCATCTTTCCATTATTGCAACTCCTAAATCTGACTCTCTCTCTCTCTCTCTCTCTCTCTCTCTCACACACAATCTCTCTCTCTCTCTCTCTCTCTCTCACACAATCTCTCTCTCCCTCTCTCTCTCACACAATCTCTCTTTCTCTCTCTCTCTCTCACACAATCTCTCTCTCTCTCTCTCTCTCTCTCTCTCTCTCTCACACACACACAATATCTCTCTCTCTCTCTCTCTCTCTCAATCTCTGTAAACCTGATTTTGCACTTTCATTTTGGAGAGCAAAATACATTTTAGATATGTTTAGGTGTGTTCCCCAGCCAAGTTGTTTGTTCCATTTCACTAATTTCAGGTGGAGCTAGGTTTAGTCCTCATCTTTCTCTTATGAACAATCTTGACTGGAGAAAGCAAAAGAATGCCCCATTAGCTACTCCATTCTTATTTCTTAATTGTTCAAAAGACATGAGATCCTTCCATATAACAATCATCAACATATCTTATTCCTTTGTCACACCATGAATTCAATATTTTGTTACCCAGATTCATCGGCAGTAGTACATTTTTACATAATGGTGTTCTCAGTGATATACCTGCTTTCCCCCCCCTCCCATACATTAATTTATTTCTTGCCATATTCTAATCATGTGTATTAATATAGGATTATCCATTTTTTATAATTGATTTAACATTCCGCTTATAAAGTACTTCATTGCCTCCTCTTGTTGAATTCAATCCCATTCGAATCCATGGAAGGGGGACTATTTTCTTCAAAGAAAGTTGATTAAAATCTTGCTTGTGCTGATAAATGATAATACTTGAAGTCTAAGTCCTCCCAGTTTATAGTCCCATGTTAACTTTTCCAGTGAAATTCTTGGTACTTTGTTATTCCATAGGAATCGACTTATACAATTATGTAATAATTTCAGGAAGTTTTTAGTATAATAGGCAATGATTGAAAGAGATACTGTACTCAGCATTACCTTCATTTTTATACAATTCACCCTTCCTATTAATATAAGCAGCAGATCTTTCCATTTCTGTAAATCTTTTTTCTTTTTTTTCTAATAGAGGGGCATAATGAATTCCTAAATATTTAATTCCATCTTTCTTCCATTTAAATCTACTGCCTTTTTTGGTATCTTTCATAATCAAAATTCTGCAATGACATTATCTCAATTTTATCCATTTTTATTTTATCTCCTGATCATCTTCCATAATTTTCAAATATTCTTTGTAACCTTATCAGTGATTCAACTGGGTCAGACTTGTATAATCGCACATCATCAGCAAATAAACTAATTTTATGTTCTTCCTGTCCAACTTTGAAGCCCTTAATGTGCAAATCTTCTCTCATCTCCACCAAAGGTTCAAGAGCTAGGATGAGTAGAGCTGGTGATAGGGGACATTCTGTCTACTCAATCTACTCAAGGGAAAAATAGCTGACATTTGGTTATTAGTTATAATTTTAGTTTGTGGCTTATGATTGAGTTTTAATCCAAATTATGAATTTTCTACCTACATCAAATTTTTACAGTCTTTTATATAAGAAAGACCATTCTAATCAGTTGAATGTCTTTTCTGCATCTAAATAAATAGTTATGTTTGGATTCAACCTTGATTTTGCCATATGTATTATATCGAATAATCTACCTAGACTATTTGAAGGATGTCTTCCTTTAACAGATCCCACCTGATGTAGCTGTATTAATTTTGGTAAATACTCACCCAGTCTGTTGGCTAGTGCCTTTGCTAGAATTTTTTAGTCTACATTCTGCAGTGGTATGGGTTTGTTTGATGAGGTTTTTAGTGGGTCTCTACCTTACTTCGGTAGCACTATTAATTATAGCAGTTGAGAAGGTTTCTGAGAGGGTTTGGGTCTCCACCACCTGGTCCAACATATTCATCAAAAGAGGCATCAACAAATCTTTAAATTGTCTATAGAACTCAGGAGGGAACCTATCTTCTTCCAGGGACTTATTATCTTGTGAAGTACCTAAAGCTTTCTCTATTTCTTCCCTAGTAAAAGGTGCATCTAAGTAATCTTTTTCAAGTTTAGGAAGTTCAACATTTGTTAGAAATTCTTCCATCTCGTTTTCATTTCCTACTAATTCTGATTTATATAGATTCATATTTCTTTCTTTCTTTGGCTTGGCTTCGCGGATGAAGATTTATGGAGGGGTAATGTCCACGTCAGCTGCAGGCTCGATTGTGGCTGACAAGTCCGATGAGGGACAAGCAGACACGGTTGCAGGGGAAAATTGGTTGGTTGGGGTTGGGTGTTGGGTTTTTCCTCCTTTGTCTTTTGTCAGTGAGGTGGGCTCTGCTGTCTTCTTCAAAGGAGGTTGCTGCCCGCCGAACTGTGAGGCGCCAAGATGCACGGTTTGAGGCGATATCAGCCAGGCACTATTTATTTCTTTTTAATTATATGTTATAGAATCAGCTTCTGTTTCCATTGCATTTATCATTCTGGATGACTCCTCTGTTTTAACCTGCCAAGATGACACTTTGTGTGCCTGTTCTCGTAGTTCATAATATTTTTATTTAGCTTTTAATTTTTTTTTTCATTCTATACGTTTGTAGTGTATTATATTGTAACTTTTTGTTCTCTAATCTATATTTTTCTTGTGTTCCTGATACTTGATATTCTTTTTCTAATTTTGTTACTCCTCTAGACTTTCTAAATCTTTCACATATTCTCAAGATTTTTTTAGTATTAGAGGTAATTTGTCCCATCACATAAGCTTTAAGCATATCCCGTATTAGAAAACTGTTGTCAGTGGAATGAAGGTTGTTTTCACAAAATATTTGTCTCTTAATAAATTCACAAAAATCTTCCTTCTTTACTAATGTAGCATTAGGATGCCATCTATACATATTTTCTTGCTTTTCCATTATCGTAATAGTTAATGTTAACAGTAAGTGGTCTGATAAAACTCTTGCCAAATACTCCGTTTTTACCACAACTACTTTGTAGCTGGGCAGACATTAAAAATAGGTAAATTCTTGTATGTGAATCATGTACCCTTGAGTAGAATGAATAGTCTCTTTCAAAGGGGTTGAGCTGCCTCCATATATCAATTTAAATCATTCATAAATGATAATGTCATTTTTGCAGCTTTCGCCCTTGTTATTGTTCTCACTGATTTGTCCAAATATTGGATCTAAACAAAAACTGAAATCTCCAATCAACATATTTTGTCTTGCCCTGCGGTTTTAAAAAAAGATATCCTTCATAAAGACTTCATCATCATAATTTGGAGTGTAAATTTTCATAAAAGTCCATATTCTGCATAAATTTTGCAATGTTCCATTACATATCTTCCAGCTTGATCAGCTAATGTCTCTTCCATTATTGGTATATTTTTATTAATTAAAATTACACATTTCTTGCTTTTGATCAAATGAGAATGTGTTTCTTGTAAAAAGACTATATCTGCCTTTAATTTTTTTCAGATATGCCAAGATCTGATTTCTCTTCACCCACCCGTTAATTCCATTAACATTAAAACTAATAAAATTTAATGTTCTATTCATATTTTTCTTTAAAACTGTAATTTTTAACAGTAAAATCTCTGACTCTTTAAATAATAAAGTGATCCTTCCCCTTTAAAAAACACACACAGTGACATTTACATAGAGCTGATCCTCAGAAATGTTGACACCCAGAAATTTGAAGTTCTCGACCATCTCCCCTATTGAACCCTTGATGAGGACTGGGTCATGTTCCCCTGACTTCCTCCTGAAGTTGACAATCATCTCCTTGATTTTGTTGACATTGAGCGCAATGTTGTTGTCATTACACCATTCAACGAGCTGATCAATCACCCTCCTGTATGCTTCCTCATTGCATTTGTGATTCTGCTAACAACTGTGATGTCATCGACAAACTTGTAGATGGCATTGGAATTGTGCCTGGCCACACAGTCATGGGTCTATAACGAGCAGAGCAGTGGACTAAGCACTCATCCTTGGGGTGCTCCTGTGTAGATAATCAATGATGAGGAGACATTGTTTCCAATTTGTACTGACTGTGGTCTTCCAATAAGAAAATCAAGGAAGAGGGGGATACGGAGGCCTAGAGTTTGTAGTTTCTTGACTAGCACTGAGGGAATAATGGTATTGAAGACCAAGCTATAGTCAATGAAGAATATATGAATTGCTGTTTTCAAGGTAATCCAGAGCTGAATGGAGAGCCAGTGATCTGCATCTGCTGTGGAGCAATTGTGACAATAGGCAAATTGCACAGGGTCCATATCTTTGCTTAGGTACCCCAACCTCTGGAATGAGTTTGTACCCACAGTTATTGACCTACAGATGAGATAAATCTGAGCCATGGCTGATGTGAATATATTAGATCTCTTTCCAATTTTGAACCTCCAAGGATGAGTTCCCAGATGTGTTCAAGAAGACCAGGAAATTGATTGGCTTGTGCTGTTGGCTCGGTGAATGAAAAGCTATCCAAAGCCTTTCATGACTTCAGGAAATCACCGAGCACTTTAAAGCCAAGGGTATTGTTTAAATACTTGAATTGATCAAGGCACTGGAAGAACTTCATTTGGGGCCTTTGATGTTTCACCAACAACTTTGTATTCTGGAGCACTGTTGACCAAGCAATAGATTTGTGTAACTGGAGTGAGATTTTAACCTGTGATCTCGAGGCATATGGATTAGGGAAGTACAACTGCCACAATGACAATTCCGACAGAATTTGAAATTGTGGAATTTGTTCTTGGATAAAAACCTGTGAGAGTGGTGCTCATGTTAAGCTGGATTTTTTTTCCTCACCAATGAACATAATTACCTGAGGCCCAGTAACACTGGAAAACAAAGATTTTAGTTTCTGCACACTTTTGGGTATATTTTATGGAGTTTGGGCAGCTAATCATGAAAATCTCAAAATATTTTCTATCATATACCATTTTTATTTAGATGTAAGCTATTTTTGAGATTTTCTGTCATATTTTAAGCATGCTTCAAGCATAGAAAACTATAAAGAGCAACATGTCATTGAAAATTAATTTTCTGCATTCGCACTTGGACTTCCCTGCTGATCCTGGTTCAGTTAGTGACAAACATGGTGAACCAGGACCTTGTGACCATGGAAATGCAGTACTGGATTCATCAATGCTGGCCGACTATTGTTGGACACTGATATGAGAGGCATCAAATGCTAAGTACAAATGAAAATCGACGGCAAAACATTTTTGGGTCATTTGAACTAATATAATATCTCAGAATCATGAGTGATTAAACATGCCAAATTCAATAAATGTCAATTTAATGTTTCTTAAGCTTCCTACGTGATGCAGCAAATCTGAAATTCTCTTTTGTGTTCAGCTTGAAGTTGTCTATCATAATCCCCAATTTTTTTTTCAGGGAAGCAAACCTTTTGGAACAATTTTTTTTTGTCCAGTGTAATGTACTGGCATGCCACCATCACTGTTGGGGGAAGATGCCAAGGGATTGGACTTCTGAGAAAGGCAAAATTATTGAGGCAATGTTGAGATTTGTCATGTCTCACTTTTACTGCAGAAAGATTTATTTTTGAGACTGATGCTAAATGCAGCCATTTTGTTTGCGACCAACTCTGAACCTGTATGAAATACTTTTTTTGAATTGATAATTCGTGATGATTTCTTCAGCCAGAGGGTGGTGAATTTGTGGAATTTTTTGCCTCAGATGGCTGTGAAGGCCCAAGTCATTGGGTATATTTAATGCAGAAGTTGATAGTTTCTTGATTGGTAAGGATGTCAAAGGTTATGGGGAGAAGGCAGCAGCATGCAATTGAATGTAAAAATAAATTAGCCATGACCTGAATGACCACAGACATGAAGAGCTGAATGACCCAATTTTTATCCTAGCTCTTGTAATGATGATGATACATTAGCTTCTGTGGTGTTGCATTTCACCACTTGAGCGTATATATTTTAATTTTTTTGGTGATGTGTCCTGTTAATTTGTGCTTGCAAAAAGACTAGTTGTTTAAAGCAAGATTACAGAATTGTTATGCTATCGTCAGGCAATGACGCGTGTCATTGGTTTTGCAGTCTTGGAATAATAAAAAGCCACAATGTTTCTTGATTTCAGCAAGAATAGAAGGGGAGCAAAGGCTTTGGGATTTATTTTATTGGTGCCATTGGATTTGGAACATGATGTGTTGAGGTAGAGTTATGTAGATATGTTTCAGTTGTCCCTTTGCAAGGAATACTGTACATTAATATTCTCGATATTATACATGGTACGACTCTGCATGAGTTGGTTGCAGTTTAATACTTAGTGTAAATCCTTTCTTCTCTAAATCTTTTAAATTATCTCATTCCAATGTTGAATAAATGTCCCTGCACAGAAGAAAGCAGGGCCAAGTTTTATTTTCACTGAAGTACATTTTTGCTGCTGGTGAGCTACAGATCCACAGTGGGGCTCTGGATGGTAAAATGACCTGAGCCCATGGCCAGATCAGCCAATATCTTATTGAATGAAAGAGTAGGCTTGACAGGCCAGATAGTTTCCTCTTATTTGTTATGTAAAGTCCGTTGGAGTAGACAGATTCCCTATGGCTTTCTAATTGGATTAATTATGCTCCTGATCTAACTTGCTTTCCTGAATTTTGTTATTCTACATTCCTTTTCATAAATAGCTGACTGCTAGTTCTGTCAAAGGCATCCTGAGAAAGTAAAGTTGGGAATTTGCCTCCCTCCTGCTTTTATTGCTAGCCTTTCCAATCCTCCATACTTCCTGGTGTTTTCTCTCAAAATTAGCACAACTGCTTTTAATTAAAGCTTAGCTGCAGTACGCAATGGTATTTTTTTTCCCCCAACCAAAGCTGATGGTGGGTTGGACTGGGTGTCCAACCTCTGGCTTGATGACTTCTCATTTAGGTTTATTTAGTGCTGTTTATTATGAATAGTAATGTCATGCATTACAACAAATTCTTTTTGCATGAAAAGACTTTACATTTCTGTTGTCTTTTAAAGGATGTCTCAAATGTGAGGAAAACCTTTTGGCATGTTCATTTATTGTAACGTAGGAATCACAGTAGCCAATTTGTGCAGAGCAAGGTCCCAGTGAATTCATGTTTAGATAATTGGTTGAATGTCAATAATGGCTGGACCGCATGGAGAACACCCAAATTTTGTTTTGTTTTTATATAATTTTTTTATTTTTCACACTATGAACCATATCAACCAAAATATATATTAACATTTCTCATTAAATTTACATAGTGGTCTTTTCTCCCTTTTTTTCCCCCTTTCCCTCCCTCCCCTCTACCCACCCCCTCCAAAACCCATAAATATTTAATATATACAATACAATAAAACCATAAAACAATATCTTCACACAAAGGAAAATAAACAAGAAAAATGCGTCATCTATTTATTACACACTGAATCTAGTCGTTTTGTCTTCTTATCATTTTCATTCTCATTTTAGGGGATGGAGGTCGTAGGCAAGCTCTCTCTGATATTTTCCATGTATGGTTCCCAAACTTGTTCAAACATTGTGACTTTATTTTTAAAATTATGTTATTTTTTCCACTGGAATATATTTATTCATTTCCGTGTACCATTGCTGTATACTCATGCTCTCTTCCATTTTCCAAGTTGACATTATACATTTTTTTTGCTATCGCTAAGGCTATTCCAATTTGAGGCAAAATTCTCTACTTCTTCTGTTACTTAAAAGAAATATCTATGGTTTTCTTGGTATGTTATTTTTTGTAATTTTATTTAGTATCTGATTTAGTTCTTTCCAAAACGTATTCACTTTCGTACATGCCCAAGTTGCATGTAATGTGGTTCCCGTTTCCTTCCTACAGCGAAAACATCTATCTGATATTGTTGAATCCCATTTTTAAAAATTTTTGAGGAGTGATATATACCCTGTATAATCAATTATACTGTATCATGTGTAACCTTGTGTTTATTGTATTCTTCATAGTTCCAGAACATAACTTTTCCCATGCTTCATTTTTTATCTTTATGTTTAAATCCTTTTCCCACTTCTGTTTAGGTTTATAGTTTATTTCATCATTTTCCTTATCCTGCAGCTTACTGTACATATTCATTATAAATCTTTTAATTATCATTGTGTCTGTAATCACATATTCAAAGCTAGTTCCTTCAGGTAATCTCAAGGTGTTTCCCAATTTATCCTTTAAATAAGCTTTCAATTGATAATATGCAAACATTGTACCATGAGTTATTCTATATTTGTACTTCAACTGTTCAAATGTTAATAAATTATTTCCAAAAAAAACAATTTTCTATTCTTTTGATTCCTTTTCTCTCCCATTCTTTAAAGGAAAGGTTGTCTATTGTAAAAGGGATTAGCAGATTTTGCGTCAATAATAATTTTGGTATTTGATCATTTGTTTTTTTCCTTTCTAAGTGGATCTTCTTCCATGTATTAAGTATATGTTCCAGTACCTTCTCCCCTATTTTATCTAGTTCTATCTTAGTCCAGTCTGGTTTTTCCCTTGTCTGGTAAAAATCTGATAAATATCTTAATTGTGTAGCTCTATAATTCTAAAATTTGGTAACTGCAAACCACCTTGGTTTCCTCCCTTTCCACAAGAATTTCCTTATTATTCTCTTTAGTTCATTAAAGAATTTTTCTGTTAAAGGAATTGGTAACGTTTGAAATAAGTATCGTATCCTTGGGAACAGGTTCATTTTAATGCAGTTTACCCTCCCTATCAACGTTAGTGGCAATTATTTCCAATGTTCTACATCTTCCTGCAATTTCTTTATTAGTGGCTGATAATTTAGTTTGTACAAGTGGCTTAAGTTGTTATCTAACCTGATCCCTAGGTATCGGATTGATTGTGCTTGCCATTTAAATGGTGATTCTTTTTAAAATTCTGTATAGTCTGCGTTACTCATTGGCATCACTTCACTTTTATTTGTGTTGATCTTGTACCCTGATATTTCTCCATAATTCCTTTAATTTCTTAAGTAATTCTTTTACTAATACCTCTGGTTCTGTTAGGTATATTATGATGTCATCTGCAAATAAGCTGATTTTATACACCTTCTCCTTTATTTTTATCCCTTTTATTTTATTTTCTATTCTTATCAGTTCTGCCAAAGGGAGAACAAAATATTGCTGACACGAACAATGAGGGGGATAATGGACATCCCTGTCTAGTTGACCTACTTAATTTAAAGTGACTCGATACATATCCATTTACTGCTACCTTCGCCAACGGTCCATTATACAATGCTTTATTCCAATTTATATGTTTTTCTGGTAGATTGAACTTCTGTAATACTTTAAATAAGTAGTTCCAGTCTACTCTATCAAAGGCTTTTTCTGCATCTAGAGCCACAGCCACTGTTGGTTTCTTATTTCCTTGAGCTGCATGAATTAGATTAATATGTTTACAGACATTATCCGCTGTTTGTCTTTTCTTAATAAATCCAATTTGATCTTGTTGTACTATTTAATGTGCACAATCAGCCAATCTGTTTGCTAATAATTTCGCTATTATCTTATAGTCTGAGTTAAGTAGAGATATTGGTCGATATGATGCTGGTGTTAATGGATTCTTCCCCGTCTTTGGTATTACTGTAATTATTGTTGTCTTACATGAATCTGGCCAATGTTCGGCTCCGAATCATGGGTCCTCTACCGGCACCACCTACGGCTCCTAGAACGCTTCCACCAGCGTTGTCTCCGCTCCATCCTCAACATCCATTGGAGCGCTTACATCCCTAACGTCGAAGTACTCGAGATGGCAGAGGTCGACAGCATCGAGTCCACGCTGCTGAAGATCCAGCTGCGCTGGATGGGTCACGTCTCCAGAATGGAGGACCATCGCCTTCCCAAGATCGTGTTATATGGCGAGCTCTCCACTGGCCACCGTGACAGAGGTGCACCAAAGAAAAGGTACAAGGACTGCCTAAAGAAATCTCTTGGTGCCTGCCACATTGACCACCGCCAGTGGGCTGATATCGCCTCAAACCGTGCATCTTGGCGCCTCACAGTTTGGCGGGCAGCAACCTCCTTTGAAGAAGACCGCAGAGCCTACCTCACTGACAAAAGCCAGAGGAAAAACCCAACACCCAACCCCAACCCACCAATTTTCCCCTGCAACCGCTGCAATCGTGTCTGCCTGTCCCGCATCGGACTTGTCAGCCACAAACGAGCCTGCAGCTGACGTGGACTTTTTACCCCCTCCATAAATCTTCGTCCGCGAAGCCAAGCCAAAGAAGAAGACATGAATCTGGCAAATTTTGTGTTTCTTCTATCTGGTTCATTACTTCCAGGAGAGGAAGAATTAATAACTCTTTAAATGTTTTATAAAATTCTATTGGAAATCCATCCTCTCCTGGTGTTTTATTGTTCAGCAGTTTTTTTAATATATCCTGTACTTCCTCTATTTCAAATGGTTTTATTAGTTTGCTTTGTTCCTCTTCTTGCAATTTTGGCAGTTCAATTTTATCATCTTTCTCCTCGTTCTCAATTTGATACAATTGTTCATAAAATTCCTTAACATTTTCATTAATCTCTGTTGGGTTATATGTAATTTGTTTATCCCTTTTTCTTGATGCCAGTATTGTTCTTTTAACTTGTTCTGTTTTTAGTTGTCAGGCTAATATTTTGTTTTTTCTCCCAGTTCGTAATACTTTTGCTTTGTTTTCATTATGTTCTTCTCCACCTTATACGTTTGTAATGTTTCGTATTTAATTTTTTTGTCCGCCAATTCTCTCCTTTTCATTATATCATTCCTTTTCTGTACTTATTATCTCCCTTTCCAACTGCTCTATTTCCCAATTGTAATCCTTCATCTTAGTCACATAATTTATTATCTGCCCTCTAATAAAGGCTTTAATTGCGTCCCATAATATAAATTTGTCCTTCACTGATCCTGTGTTTATTTCAAAATATGTTTTAATTTGGTGTTCAATAAACTCCCTAAATTCCTGCCTTTTAAGTAGCATGGAGTTTAACCTCCATCTATATGTTCTTGGTGGGATGTCCTCCAATTCTGTTGCTAATAACAGGGGTGAATGATCTAATAGTAGTCTCGCTTTATACTCAGTTTTCATAACTCTCCCTTGAATATGGGCTGACTTCAAAAACATATCAATCCTTGAGTAAGTTTTGTGCTCACTCGAATAATATGAAAATTCCTTCTCTCTTGTGTGATGCCTCCTCCATATATCCATGTTTCATTTTCTGCATTGATTTAACCATAAATTTGGCTACTTTATTCTTTTTACTTGTCTTTTGTCCAGTTTTATCCAACATTGGGTCCAAATTAAGTTTAAAATCCCCTCCTATCAATATATTTCCTTGTGTGTCTGCAATCTTCAAAAAAATATCCTGCATAAACTTTTGATCCTCCTTGTTAGGCGCATATATATTGAGCAAATTCCAAAATTCTGAGTATATCTGACACTTTATCATTGCAAACCTCCCTGCCGGATCTATTATTTCCTCCTCTATTTTGATTGGTACATTTTTGTTAACTAGTATGGCTACACCTCTAGCTTTTGAAATATAGGATGCTGCCATTACGTGACCTACCCAGTCTCTAGTTTGTTATGTTCCGTTTCAGTTAGATGAGTTTCCTGCACAAATGCTATATCTATTTTTTTCTTCTTCAATAAATTTAGTAGCTCTTCCTTTTAATTTGGTTATGTATTCCATTAATGTTTATAGTCATATAGTTCAACATGGCCATCTCATACTCTGTTTACATAAAGTACCCCTGCAGTTCCCACATCCACCAATACCTTAACCGCAAAAGGTTCCCCCCTCTCTGAGTTGCCCCACCTCCCTTGCCGGGCAACCACAACTCCCCTTTTCATTTGAATTACGATCTTGTTCGCAGCGTCAACTGATTTTGCAGTGACACTTATTCCCCCTCTACCCAGCCCTCTCCAGTAAGCATTCTTTTAACACATGTAACAAAGCTCTCGCTCTTCTTTTTTCCCCCTTACTCCCTTCCTTCCCTTCTCTTTTCCCTCTTTAGTTCTTTACATATACATTGTTTTCACATCTTTATATATACTTTATCGCCGATCTTCATTCTTGTTGCATCTCTTCTGTCCTGCAAACGTTCTGCGAATTCTTGCACTTTCTCTGGATCTGAGAACAGTCTGTTTTGCTCCCCGGGTATAAATATTTTAAGCACAGCCAGATGTCTTAACATGAATTTGTAACCCTTTTTCCATAAAATCGATTTCGCTGTATTAAACTCCTTCCTCCTCTTTAAGAGTTAAAAACTTATTTCAGGGGAAAAAAATATTTTTTGACCCTTGTATTCCAATGGTTTATTATCTTCTCTAACTTTATTCCTTGCCCCTTCCAGTATATTTTCTCTTGTCATGTATCTCAAAAATTTTACTAAGATGGATCTTGGTTTTTGATATGCCTGTGGTTTCGGAGCTAATGCTCTGTGAGCCATTTCTTCCTGCATTTTTGTCATTCCCAGGACCTTCGGGATCCATCCTTTTATAAATTCCTTCATGTCTGTGCCACCTTCACCCTCCTTCAGGCCCACCATTTTTATGTGGTTTCACCTACTATAATTTTCCAACATATCAATTTTCTGAGATAACAACTCTTGTGTCTCTTAATTTTTTTTGTCACTTACTTCCAATTTTTCTCTTGTCATTTACTTCCACTTCTACAGCTGTTTCCCGCTCTTCCACATTCTCTACTCTTTTCCCTATTTCTGTCATGACCAGTTCTAACCTTTGCATTTTATCTTCTTTTCTTTTCATTTTCCTTTTAATTGCATTAAATTCTAATGATAACCATTCTTTTAGTGATCTCATTTGTTCTTCAAAAAAAAACTTTATATTCTGTTCATCAGTTTTACCTTTTATTTCTCTTTATCCATCAATTTTGCCTGCTATTTCTCTGTGAAGATCTTGGTCTTCTTCTTCCTTTTCTTCTGTGTCTGTACCTGTGTTTGTGTCTTCTTCTCTTTGTGTCCGTGTCTCTTCTGTTTTTCCTGATGAGCTGCTTGTATCTCTTTGTTGGCCATCTTCTTGCTGGACCTCTTGATACTATTCCTCCCCTCCTGGGCTGCTCGTCTGTTGTGCTTCCTGACATTGATCTTCTTGTTGGTCATCCCTCCGTCTATCTCCCACGTCTGTTTCATTGCTCCCTCTTCTGCTGCTTTCCTCATCCTCCAGCTGAGCGCCCTGATGTCATGTGTCCCTCAGCTGTTCGCTCTGTGGCAGCCTGCTGAGCCCCCCTCCCACCAGTGCTCTCTTTCTCCTTTGATAGGGCACTGCGCACTTTAGTTTGGCTCGGAGAGCCATTTTTGTAGTCCACCGGCTGGTGAGTCGCTACTCCACAGGACAGGCACTGACCTTGAGGGTTGGGCAGTCCTCGCCACTGCAGTGCCCTGTTCCTTTTTGCAGGTAAGGCCTTCTTCTTTCTTCAGCGACTTTTCTGCTTCTTTTTTTCCAGTTGTTTTTACTTTCTCCTTCTTGGAAGCCATCTTCTTTCTTTTCTCTGTATCTTTATCTTCTATTTCTTATATTTTATTTTTGTTATGCTTTGCTTTTTCCTAACTTTTTTCCTATTTTCCTGGAGAGCGCTGGTTTTCCTGACCGGCCACTACTCCATCACGTGACTCCTCCCAGAACACCCAAGTTGATGTCTGCGTCGTGGCATGGTAAATTTTTCTCTCCACTCCGAGGCAGACTGGTTTCCTATTTAAACTCCCATCTGGAAGATTGGATTTTTTTTTTTCATTTGTGCTTCATTGCTATTAAGCTACGCCTGTTTAAATCGTCGCTATTAAGCTACTCCTGTTTAAATCGTCGCTATTAATCAACGCCTGTTTAAATTGTTGCTATTAAAGCTACGCCTGTTTAAATTGTTGCTATTAAAGCTACGCCTGTTTAAATCGTCGCTATTAAAGCTACGCCTGTTTAAATCGTCACTATTAAAGCTACGCGTGTTTAAATCGTCGCTATTAAGCTACGCCTGTTTAAATCGTCGCTATTAAGCTACGCCTGTTTAAATTGTTGCTATTAAAGCTACGCCTGTTTAAATCGTCGCTATTAAAGCTACGCCTGTTTAAATCGTCACTATTAAAGCTACGCGTGTTTAAATCGTCGCTATTAAGCTACGCCTGTTTAAATCGTCGCTATTAAAGCTACGCCTGTTTAAATCGTCGCTATTAAGCTACGCCTGTTTAAATCCTCGCTCTTAAGCTACGCCTGTTTAAATCTTCGCTCTTAAGCTACGCCTGTTTAAATCGTTACTATTAAAGCTACGCCTGTTTAAATCGTTACTATTAAAGCTACCCTGTTTAAATCGTCGCTATTAAGCTACGCCTGTTTAAATCGTCGCTCTTAAGCTACGCCTGTTTAAATCGTTGCTATTAAAGCTACCCTGTTTAAATCGTCACTATTAAGCTACGCCTGTTTAAATCGTCGCTATTAAGCTACGCCTGTTTAAATAGTCGCTATTAAAGCTACGCCTGTTTAAATCGTTGCTATTAAAGCTACGCCTGTTTAAATCGTCGCTATTTAAGCTACGCCTGTTTAAATCGTTGGAATGGCATTTTATATTTTACTTTCTGAAACAATTCTCTAATTTCAAGAGGAATTTTAGAATCTTTGGAATTGTCCACCCCATAAGGCAGTGACTTCTTGGTCTTTAATAAAAGTTGAAACTGATTTCTGGACAATAAGTGAATCTATACTCAGGAAGATTAGCTGGGAAAGTGGACAAAGACGCTGGATTAACAATGCTCCATATGTGGCAGATTTTAATGGCTATAAAACCTTTGTCTTTGTTAATCAGTGTTCTATTTTCCAGGCCTCTGCTTTGCAAGCACAACAAATTCATACTACACAAATAGATTTGAAATCAGCAATATCTGTACATCATTTCCATATTGTTTAAGATACAGTAGAACTCTGATGGTCTGCTATCCAACCAGTCCAACCATTCAGAAATCCTTTGGGTGAAAAATGGTCGAGAGGAATCGTGCTAAGTCTGGCATCTGCCTCAGTGTAGTGTTCCCCACTCACTAACCCTTAGAGGCACTGTTTCGTTTTCTGTCTCAAATTTTCTGATTTAGTAGAACATAATTAATAAATGTATGTTTATTTTTTTTTAAGTGTACCTCTGATATTAACAAATAAACTTCAGTCATACAGAAAATCTGGCAATCACTGTGCTGGGCTATTGGAGTTTTTTTTTTGTACTTGGAATGACTTTAAGAAATGTAAACCATCAGACTCAAAAATATACATTCTTTTCAGAGAAGTGGACTTGTATTTTTCCAATCTTTTCAAAGGGAAGTTTGAAGTATATCTACAGTTGGGTTATTCTCTACCTTTACAGATTTATCTGCAAGTATCACTTTTTTCTCAAAAGTGAGTATCTGCCAGGAAGCAGCAGAGCAGAGAGAAAATAGTTTTCCAAAAATAAACTTTATTTATAATAAATTATTTTAATTTAAAAAAATTTATCCTTGGACCACGAGCCCATGCTGCCCAAATACCTTAATCAACCTATAAACCCTGTACAAAAAGAAAACCATTCAAAGTCTTAAACAGGCATAGCTTAGTGTCGTACCATATATTTTCATCACTACATTGTAACATTCATTTTCTATTTAGCAGGATTTCCAGCATCGTGGCACTTTGTTGTTATTTCCCCCTTCTCTGTTTGAGGGCCTTTCCCTTGGAACCTCAGATTGTGGTCCTTCCCCACATCACCCTTACATTGTTGTGATAAGCCTCTATGCATCCTTCAGCCTGGAACCTGGAATGTACCAGTCAGCGACATCTCTATATGCTGAAAGACCAACATGTTTTGAGCAGATTAAGGGCATCTTACACCAAGTTGATGGTCTTCCAGCAGTACTCTATGTCTGTCCATAAATCAGAGTTCTCTATCACACTGCTGCTGGGGATGAACCGTAACAGGGATCCTTGCATTTTTCTCCACGCACTCTGAGTGAATCTGCATTTTGCTAAAAGGTAGGCTGCAGTTTCCACTCTGCTATCATCTCAGGTACAATTGTGCATTGTGTCAAACTGCATGAGTTTTTCAAGCTTTGTTGGGACCAAGGAAAACTGCCTCAGGACCTTCGTGATGCCATCATCATCACCCTGTACAAAAACAAAGGCGAGAAATCAGACTGCTCAAACTACAGGGGAATCACGCTGCTCTCCATTGCAGGCAAAATCTTTGCTAGGATTTTCCTAAATAGAATAATACCTAGTGTCGCCGAGAATGTTCTCCCAGAATCACAGTGCGGCTTTCGCGCAAACAGTGGAACTACTGACATGGTCTTTGCCCTCAGACAGCTCCAAGAAAAGTGCAGAGAACAAAACAAAGGACTCTACATCACCTTTGTTGACCTCACCAAAGCCTTCGACACCGTGAGCAGGAAAGGGCTTTGGCAAATACTAGAGCACATCAGATGCCCCCCAAAGTTCCTCAACATGCTTATCCAACTGCACGAAAACCAACAAGGTCGGGTCAGATACAGCAATGAGCTCTCTGAACCCTTCTCCATTAACAATGGCGTGAAGCAAGGCTGTGTTCTCGCACCAACCCTCTTTTCAGTCTTCTTCAGCATGATGCTGAACCAAGCCATGAAAGACCTCAACAGTGAAGACGCTGTTTACATCCGGTACCGCACGGATGGCATTCTCTTCAATCTGAGGCACCTGCAAGCTCACACCAAGACACAAGAGAAACTTGTCCGTGAACTACTCTTTGCAGACGATGCCGCTCTAGTTGCCCATTCAGAGCCAGCTCTTCAGCGCTTGACGTCCTGTTTTGCGGAAACTGCCAAAATGTTTGGCCTGGAAGTCAGCCTGAAGAAAACTGAGGTCCTCCATCAGCCAGCTCCCCACCATGACTACCAGCCCCCCCACATCTCCATCGGGCACACAAAACTCAAAACGGTCAACCATTTCATCAGATGCAACAGAGATAGACAACAGACTCGCCAAGGCAAATAGTGCCTTTGGAAGACTACACAAAAGAGTCTGGAAAAAGAACCAACTGAAAAACCTCACAAAGATTAACGTATACAGAGCCGTTGTCATACCCACACTCCTGTTCGGCTCCAAATCATGGGTCCTCTACCGGCATCACCTACGGCTCCTAGAACGCTTCCACCAGCGTTGTCTCCGCTCCATCCTCAACATTCATTGGAGCGACTTCATCCCTAACATTGAAGTACTCGAGATGGCAGAGGCCGACAGCATCGAATCCACGCTGCTGAAGATCAAACTGCGCTGGGTAGGTCACGTCTCCAGAATGGAGGACCATCGCCTTCCCAAGATCGTGTTATATGGCGAGCTCTCCACTGGCCACCGTGACAGAGGTGCACCAAAGAAGAGGTACAAGGACTGCCTAAAGAAATCTCTTGGTGCCTGCCACATTGACCACCGCCAGTGGGCTGATATCGCCTCAAACCGTGCATCTTGGCGCCTCACAGTTTGGCGGGCAGCAACCTCCTTTGAAGAAGACCGCAGAGCCCACCTCACTGACAAAAGACAAAGGAGGAAAAACCCAACACCCAAGCCCAACCAACCAATTTTCCCCTGCAACCGCTGCAACCGTGTCTGCCTGTCCCTCATCGGACTTGTCAGCCACAAACGAGCCTGCAGCTGACGTGGACATTTACCCCCTCCATAAATCTTCGTCCGCGAAGCCAAGCCAAAAGAAGACCTATTGTGCAGGAAGGATCTGACCTGGAGGGCTCCTCTCACTGCCAGCCAGGCCAAGTCTGGTGCCTGTTTGTGAGGTCTTTCAAATGAGGTATTCCACCAGATGACCTGGACGGACTCCTCAGGGAACCATTCCACTGGGCCCATCGAATCCTCATGTCTGTCTGCAGGACATTACATGCTGATCACTGTCTGATGGATTTATGGTCAAAGATCTTTGTCTCGAAAAACATTTCCATAAAGGATAGATGGCGTGGATATATTTTTATTCTGTAATATTATTGTTTAATATCTCTGTATTAATTCATTACTTACTATGTATTTTTTATATCTCTTAAAACTGTATGTGTTTATAAATTATAATAATAATAAAAAGATTGAAAAAGAAAGAAAGTTCAGCTGACTAGGAAATTATATGGCAATGGGCCCAGTCCCATCTTTTGCAACACCTGGGGCGATAGAACCTCAGCACTTTGGTTCCTTGCACAACCTGATTCAGCCACATACAAAGGTGGTCATCAGGTTGAGGGCAATGTTGGGTGCACCCCTTCCCACATTTACTTAGTGATATATGCATTATGACTCTTCCGACCCTTTCCATCTCAGATCACCATGTGACCCGGAAGACCACCCTAGGGACTGCCATGGCAGAAGTGCAGGGGGTGGACCACACCTACACTAGTACCGAGAACTCTGCATCAGATGTCTAGGTCCCTCCCTATTATTGGAGGGAGTGCCGCGCTCACAGACCCAACAGTAGAAGAACTGGTTGGCACACCCTACATTTGTTACCTTTAATAGCCACAATGCAGGTTTACATAATCATGTGACATGATTCTGATTTTGTTTGCACTTGAGCAAAACATATTTAAAATGTTTCTCTCATCCAATAGTGACAGATTACAAATGACTCCTGCATATTTGGGGGAGGGTAGGGTTGCATTCTTAGAAAAATTGTCACTTTTGCAATTTTTTTTCTAAAGCTACAAGGGAGAGTTTCTTCCATAACCCAAACAACTGAAATATTGGAATTGCCTGCATGTTTTGAAGTACAATTTGGCATTTTCAGAAGAGGTTGGAATCCTGTCACCTGATCTGTTGTTGAGAAATTGTTCACTTCCCACTGTCAATGTCTCACATTCATATCTCTTTAAATGCCTCCTTAAAAGTGATTCTGCTTTCAGTAAATCCTCTGGGCTCCAGTGAAACAACCTTGGACCCCTTGGCAAATGTTAGTAGTTGTTTCTTCCCCGTCAATTACTATTTCCTGTTAGTACAGCTTTTTCATTGGTGTGAATGTAGGGCAAAACGTTGGTAAACTTCTCGAGGCAGCATCTAGTACAGAGTTGGGGTTTTGGAGAATGGCTACACCATCGTTGCAAATAAGTCTCATCTTTTCTTTCTGTAGATTCTTTTGTTTCTGGCTTGTAACTAGGACAGTTGCATACCTATATCAAGGAAGTTAATCTCAAATTGAAGCAATAGTGTTCTGGTTCTGTTAATGATTGCTTCCTTGATTAAAATTCTGAGAGGATAAGGATCAAAGAAGTTCAAAATGAGGGCTGTTGAAGCAGAAAAAGTCATGGAATGAGTTCAAAGCTGCAAGATTTTGAGGAGTTAAATTCTGAAAGTTATTTCCTGCAAGGTAGCAAACCATTAAACTATGTCCATTGAACATAACAGTGCAAGGATCTGGTGGTTAAAGAGGCATATGAGATCCTTCTATAAACTGAGGGAGCAATCATTGTTGGAGTGAGCTGAATCAGAGGGCTCAAAAGGGTTTGGTGAATAGGGGCTGAGGTAGTGTGCAGGAGTTGAAGTAAGAAAGGGCCATCCTATTTGAGGAACAAAAGAATTCAGCAGGTAAGGGCAGTTTTTGGATACTTTTTTTTTCCCTCTAGTCATTAACAGTGGGAATAGCAGCCAAGGCAGGGAAGGCTCCTCTTGCAGAATGTGGGTCGTCAGGTAAGCCAGCAGTATCTCTGATGACTTCATCTGCAAGGTGCATCCAGCTGCAACTCCTGACAAGATGAGTTACAGAATTGGAGTTGATGAACACCAGATCATTTGGGAGGCAGAGGGATGATAGGAGTTACAGGGACACTGTTGCACCAAGGAGAGAGGAGGAGGGTAAAGGGTGACAGTCAGGAGAGGGAAAGGAAACAGGCAGCCATGCAGGGCATCCCTGTGGCCATTTCCCTCAATAACAAGGAAACCCTTTTAGATACTGTTAAGGATGACCTGCCTGGGAATATTCTCAGGTGCATCTATTTCAATTAAAGGAGTATTGCAGGAAAGGCAGACAAACTCGGACCGGGGATTGGCATTGTGGCCATTAGTGAAACTTGGTTGCTGGAGGGGCAGGACTGGCAGGAATGTTCCAGGCTTCCATTGCTTTAGGCGTGATAGAATGAGGGGATGAAAGTGGGAGGAGTGGCATTGCTTGTCAGGGAAACTATCACAGCTGTGCTCAAGCAGGACAGACCAGAGGGCTTGTCTACTGAGGTTATATGGGTGGAACTAAAGAACGAGAAAGTTATAACCACACTCATGGGATTGTATTGTAGACCGTCCAATAATCAACAAGAATTGGAGGAGCAAATCTGTAGAGAGATAGCAGACAGCTGTAGGAAACATAAGGTTGTGATAGTAGGGGATTTTAATTTTCCACCTATTGACTGGGACTCCAATAAAAGGGCTGGATGGTTTAGAGTTTGTCAAATGTATTCAGGAAAGTTTTCTAAATATATAGAGATACCAACTAGAGAGGGTGCAATACTGGATCTCCTATTAGGGAATGAGACAGGGCAGGTGACAGAATTATGTGTAGGGAAATATTTTGGGTCCAGTGATCATAATGCCATTAGTTTCAAGTTAATTATGGAGAAGGATAGGTCTAGGCCTCTGATTGAGATTCTAAATTGAAGAAAGGCCAATTTTGAGGAAATGAAAAATGATCTGGAATGCGCGGATTGGGATAAGTTGTTTTCGGGCAAGAATGTGTGAAGTAAGTGGAGGATCTTCAAAGGTGGAAAATTTGAGAGTTTGTATGCTCCGGTCAGGAGGTTAGCAGGTATAGGGAACCTTGGTTTTCAAGGGATATTGGGGATCTGATTTGGAAGAAGAGAGGCCCTATAGCAGGTATAGGCAATGTGGAGCAAATGAATTAGTTGAGGACATATTAAAAAAATGGAATAAAAACCTCAAAAAAGAAATCAGAAAGGCTAAAAGAAGATGAGTTTGCTTTGGCAGACAATGTGAAGAAAAATCCTTAGGGATTTACAGGTATATTAAGAGCAAAAGGCAGGCCCCTCCAGCCCGGGTAAGAAACCTGCATAGGAGAAGGCCACTCCGATATAAAACCTACGACCCAAGGACCTCGCTGCCACGTCCCAGCTTGCTTGGCCACGGCACACGAACCATGGGTGTAAAGGGTGGGGCCAGTACTGCGCGCACTGCACTCCACCTAAAAGCTCCTTTGCGCAGGCCCGAGGACAGGTCCACGTCCTCCCCCTCCACGTCCTCCCCCTCCACGTCCTCCCCCTCAAAAGATGCTCACAAACTCAAGCTAGCATGCTGGAACATCAGAACCATGCTAGACAAGGCTGACAGCCACCGACCTGAACGTCGGTCTGCCCTCATTGCACATGAACTCCTCAGACTTGACATCGACATAGCCGCTCTCAGTGAAGTCCGCCTGGCAGATGTAGGCAGCCTCCAAGACCGCGGCGCGGGCTACACACTCTACTGGTCTGGCAAGCCTTCGGATGAACGACGCCTATCTGGTGTAGGCTTCATGGTCAAGAGCTTCATTGCCTCCAAACTCGAAAACCTTCCGACAGGCCTCTCGGACCGAATCATGTCCATGCGACTCCCACTTCAAAACAAGCGTCACATCACCCTCATCAGTGTCTATGCTCCAACCCTCCAGGCGGAACCAGCAGAAAAGAACAACTTCTACACCGACCTGCGCAACCTCATCCAACGTACCCCTACAGCCGACAAGGTTGTCATCCTGGGCGACTTCAACGCTCGTGTCGGCAAAGACTCAGAAACCTGGCCAGGAATCCTGGGCAAGCATGGCGTCGGCAAGTGCAACGACAATGGGCGCCTCCTGTTGGAGCTCTGCGCAGAACAGCGACTTGTCATTACAAACACGCTTTTTCAGCAGAGGGACAGCCTTAAGACCACCTGGATGCATCCCCGATCCAAACACTGGCACCTCCTGGACTACATCCTGGTGCGAGAAAGTGACAAACAAGATGTGCTCCACACCAGGGTCATGCCTAGCGCGGAATGCCACACTGACCACCGGCTGGTTCGCTGCAAGCTCAACCTTCACTTCAAGCCAAAGCCCAGGAACAATAAAGCCCCCAGAAAGAGGTTCAATGTTGGAAACCTGCAGTCAGACGAAGCGAGAGGAAACTTCCAGGCAAACCTCAAAGCAAAGCTCGACGTTGCAACCCGCCTCACGGACCCGTCCCCTGAAACCCTCTGGGATCAGTTGAAGACTACCATACTGCAATCCACTGAAGAGGTACTGGGCTTCTCCTCCAGGAAAAACAAGGACTGGTTTGACGAAAACAGCCAGGAAATCCAGGAGCTGCTGGCAAAGAAGCGAGCTGCCCACCAGGCTCACCTTACAAAGCCGTCCTGTCCAGAGAAGAAACAAGCCTTCCGTCGCGCATGCAGCCATCTTCAGCGCAAACTCCGGGAGATCCAAAATGAGTGGTGGACTAGCCTCGCCAAACGAACCCAGCTCAGCGCGGACATTGGCGACTTCAGGGGTTTCTACGAGGCTCTAAAGGCTGCGTACGGCCCCTCACCCCAAGTCCAAAGCCCGCTGCGCAGCTCAGACGGCAAAGTCCTCCTCAGCGACAAGATCTCCATCCTCAACCGATGGTCAGAACACTTCCAATCTCTTTTCAGTGCCAACCGCTCAGTCCAAGATTCCGCCCTGCTCCAGCTCCCTCAACAGCCCCTAAGGCTAGAGCTGGATGAGGTTCTCACCCTGGATGAGACATATAAGGCAATCGAACAACTGAAAAGTGGCAAAGCAGCAGATATGGATGGAATCCCCCCAGAAGTCTGGAAGGCTGGCGGCAAAACTCTGCATGCCAAACTGCATGAGTTTTTCAAGCTTTGTTGGGACCAAGGTAAACTGCCTCAGGATCTTCGTGATGCCACCATCATCACCCTGTACAAAAACAAAGGCGAGAAATCAGACTGCTCAAACTACAGGGGAATCACGTTGCTCTCCATTGCAGGCAAAATCTTCGCTAGGATTCTACTAAATAGAATAATACCTAGTGTCGCTGAGAATATTCTCCCAGAATCACAGTGCGGCTTTCGCGCAAACAGAGGAACCACTGACATGGTCTTTGCCCTCAGACAGCTCCAAGAAAAGTGCAGAGAACAAAACAAAGGACTCTACATCACCTTTGTTGACCTCACCAAAGCCTTCGACACCGTGAGCAGGAAAGGGCTTTGGCAAATACTAGAGCGCATCGGATGTCCCCCAAAGTTCCTCAACATGATTATCCAACTGCACGAAAACCAACAAGGTCGGGTCAGATACAGCAATGAGCTCTCTGAACCCTTCTCCATTAACAATGGCGTGAAGCAAGGCTGTGTTCTCGCACCAACCCTCTTTTCAATCTTCTTCAGCATGATGCTGAACCAAGCCATGAAAGACCCCAACAATGAAGACGCTGTTTACATCCGGTACCGCACGGATGGCAGTCTCTTCAATCTGAGGCGCCTGCAAGCTCACACCAAGACACAAGAGAAACTTGTACCGCACGGATGGCAGTCTCTTCAATCTGAGGCGCCTGCAAGCTCACACCAAGACACAAGAGAAACTTGTCCGTGAACTACTCTTTGCAGACGATGCCACTTTAGTTGCCCATTCAGAGCCAGCTCTTCAGCGCTTGACGTCCTGCTTTGCGGAAACTGCCAAAATGTTTGGCCTGGAAGTCAGCCTGAAGAAAACTGAGGTCCTCCATCAGCCAGCTCCCCACCATGACTACCAGCCCCCCCACATCTCCATCGGGCACACAAAACTCAAAACGGTCAACCAGTTTACCTATCTCGGCTGCACCATTTCATCAGATGCAAGGATCGACAATGAGATAGACAACAGACTCGCCAAGGCAAATAGCGCCTTTGGAAGACTACACAAAAGAGTCTGGAAAAACAACCAACTGAAAAACCTCACAAAGATAAGCGTATACAGAGCCGTCGTCATACCCACACTCCTGTTCGGCTCCGAATCATGGGTCCTCTACCGGCACCACCTACGGCTCCTAGAACGCTTCCACCAGCGTTGTCTCCGCTCCATCCTCAACATCCATTGGAGCGCTTACACCCCTAACGTCGAAGTACTCGAGATGGCAGAGGTCGACAGCATCGAGTCCACGCTGCTGAAGATCCAGCTGCGCTGGATGGGTCACGTCTCCAGAATGGAGGACCATCGCCTTCCCAAGATCGTGTTATATGGCGAGCTCTCCACTGGCCACCGTGACAGAGGTGCACCAAAGAAAAGGTACAAGGACTGCCTAAAGAAATCTCTTGGTGCCTGCCACATTGACCACCGCCAGTGGGCTGATAACGCCTCAAACCGTGCATCTTGGCGCCTCACAGTTTGGCGGGCAGCAACCTCCTTTGAAGAAGACCGCAGAGCCCACCTCACTGACAAAAGGCAAAGGAGGAAAAACCCAACACCCAACCCCAACCAACCAATTTTCCCTTGCAACCGCTGCAATCGTGTCTGCCTGTCCCGCATCGGACTTGTCAGCCACAAACGAGCCTGCAGCTGACGTGGACTTTTTTACCCCCTCCATAAATCTTCGTCCGCGAAGCCAAGCCAAAGAAGATGAGCAAAAGGATAGTAATGGACAAAATTGGTCCCCTTGAGTGGTCAGCTTTGTCTGGAGCCAAAAGAGATTGGGAAGATCTTAAATGTTTTTTTTAAATCAGTATTCACTCAGTAAATGGGCACAGAATCATGGGAAGTAAGGAAAACAAGCAGTGAGGCCATGGAACCCCTACAGATTAAAGAGGAGGAAGTGCCCGCTGTCTTAAAGCAAATCATGGCTTGAATTCGCAAACAAAGATTTAGGGAGGATCGTAGACATGGGCATGTCCTTCAAGCCTGCACAATGGATTGCAGTGTGAGCAATACTGGCCCCACCCTTTACACGTGGGGTTTATCTGCCATGGCCTAGAAAGGTAGGACAGTGACAGCCATGATCTCGGGTTGTAGGTGTTACGTCAGTATGCCCTTCTCCTAGATGGATGGCCTGATGAGGCTAACAAGCCCCTTCTGCCCGGGTTTGAAATCAGAATCTTTCTTCTCTTATGTTGGCTGCCAACCAAGGCTAATGAGCCGACCCTACCCATCCAGTTATTCCGCTGGACACTCGGTTGTGCCATGACGTATCAAACTCAGTGAAGCTGTTACTATGTATGCAGTAATGTAGGAGGGGCCATTTGCAGTGACCTCCTGCCTGGCAAGCCAGACAGTGGCAACATGTCGATCACGACACTTAGAAAGGAGAAGTAAATGGCACATAAGGTCCAGACCTTACCCACCACCTTTAAAGCAAATAAAGGTGGATAAAACCCCAGGGCCTGATAAGATATTTCCTCAGGGCTTGAGGGAGGGTAGTGTAGAAATTGTGGGGGCTCTGGCAGAAATATTTAAAATGTCCTTGGCTGTGGGCATGGTGCCAGAGGATTAGAGGGTAGCTCCCTTTGTTCCATTGTTCAAAAAAAGCTCCCAGAGTAATCCAGGAAATTATAGACTGGTGAGCTTGACATCAGTAGGAGATAAATTATTGGAAGATGTTCTAAGAGATCGGATGTACAATTATTTGGAGAGGCAGAAACTGATTAGGGATAGGCAACATTGGCTTTCTGCATAATAAGTCATGTTTAACCAATCTTAGAGTTTTTTGAGGAGGTTGCCAAGAAGGTTGATGAAGGAAAGGCTGTGGATGTTATCTGCATGGAATTTAGTAAAGCCTTTGACAAGGTCCCACGTGGGAAGTTAGTCAGGAAGGTTCAAGATGCTAGGTGAAGTCCTGAACTGGATTTTACAGTGGCTGGATGGGAGAAGGCAGAAAGTAGATGTGGATGATTGTTTCTCAGACTGGAGGCTCGTGACTAGTGGTGTACTTCAGGGATCAATGCTCAGACCATTGTTGTTTGTCATCTATACCAATGACCTAGATGATAATGTGGTTAATTGGATCAGCAAGTTTGCAGGTGACGCTAAGATTAGAGGTGTTGTGGACGGCAAATAAAGTTTTCAGAGCTTGCAGTGGGATCTGGACCAGCTGGAAAAATGTCAGATGGAATTTATTTCAAACAAGTGTGAAGTGTTGCATTTTGGAAGAGCAAACCAAGGCTAATGAGCCGAGCCTATCCATGGTAAATGGTAGAGCACTGACGAGTATGGTAGAACAGAGGGATGGATCTGGGAATACAGATACCTACAAAAAGTGGTGTCACCGGTGGATAGGATTGTAAAGATAGCTTTTGGCATATTGGCCTTCATAAATCAAAGTATTGAGTATAGGAGTTGGGGTGTTATGGCCAAATTTGGAGTATTGTGTGTGGTTTGGTCACCCAACTACAGGAAAGATATTAATTAGATAGCAAGTGCAGAGATGATTTATCAAGTTGTTGCCTGGACTTCAGGAACTGAGTTACAGGAAAAGGTTAAATAGGTTAGGACTTTATTCCCTGGAGTGTAGAAGAATGATAGAGGTATTTAAAATTATGAGGGGGGGGTAGACAGAGTAAATGTAGATAAGCTTTTTTCCACTGAGAGAACATGGGTTAAAAGTGAAAGGGAAAATGTTTAGGGAGTGGGTGGGGGGGGGTTGTCTTCTCAGAGTGGTGGGAGGGTGGAATGAGCTACCAGCTGAAGTGGTGAATGTGGGCGCAATTTTAACATTTTTTTTAAATTTTTTAAAATTTTTTATTTTTCACACCATAAATCATATTAGCCATGATATACACTATTTCTTTTTCACACATATACAGTGACTTTTTCTCCCCCCCCCCCCCCCCTTTCCTCCCAAACCACTCCCCCACCCCCCCCTCTCATCCATTTTAGGTATACAATCTAGGTTGCATTAAGCCAGTCAGACAATGTTGTCATTCAACAAAATTACACCAGAAATTCTACTGAGTCCATTCTTTTCTTTCCTTCTCCTTCCATCAACTTAGTTACTGTTTGTCCCCGGTAGGTTTTCGCTATTGTATTTAATGTAAGGCTCCTATACTTGCTCGAATATTTCAATATTATTTCTTAACCTATCTGTTATTTTTTCTAATGGAATACATTTATTCATTTAAATTTAGTAGTTTCTTCCTTTTAATTTGGTTATGTATTCCATTAATATTTAAAGACATATAGTTCAGCGTAGCCCTTTTATATTTTGTTTATCTTCTCTTTCCGTTTTTCCATCATTACCTTTCCTCCTTTTCCATTTCTGTTTTCTTATTTTCAACTCTTTATAAGACAACATTCCTACAACATCCAACATTTTCCTTATTCTCCTATTTCTATCTTATTTATCCCCAATCTCCCCTTCACCTCCTGAGTTGTCCTTTATCCCTTGTCGGACAACCACATCTCCCCTCTCCATTTGGATTTGCGAATCCACTCGCAAGCATCAACTGATTTTGCAGTGACCGCTATTTCCCCCCACCCCGCCTCCCCCAGAAAAGATTTCACTTTTCATATGTCACAAAGGTCACTCTTTTAATTCCCTCCTTATTCTCTCTATTCCATTACCTTCCCTTATTAATTCTTGTCTATACTATCTATATTTTCCTCTAAGTACAGATACATTCATGTATGCTCATTGTCTCTATTCACTCTTATACCTCTTTACCCGCATACATATCAATCGTGATCATTTTTACTCTCATTACCCGTCTTCATCCCTCAGTCTATTTTTTCTTTACCCACATACATATCAATCGTGATCATTTTAACTCTCATTACCCGTCTTCCTCCCTCAGTCTATTTTTGTAATTGTTCTGCAAATTTTCGTGCTTCTTCTGGATCCGAGAATAGTCTGTTTTGTTGTCCTGGAATAAATATTTTCAATACCGCTGGATGCTTTAGTATAAATTTATACCCTTTCTTCCATAAAATCGCCTTTGCTGTATTGAACTCTTTTCTCTTCTTTAGGAGTTCAAAACTTATATCTGGATAAATGAAGATTTTTTGCCCTTTATACTCCAGTGGTTTGTTGCCCTCTCTTACTTTTTCCATTGTCTTCTCCAGTACCTTTTCTCTTGTAGTATATCTTAGGAATTTTACTACAATAGATCTTGGTTTTTGTTGTGGTTGTGGTTTAGAGGCCAATACTCTATGTGCCCTTTCTATTTCCATTTCTTGCTGTAGTTCTGGACATCCTAGGGTCTTAGGGATCCACTCTTTTATAAACTCCCTCATATTCTTGCCTTCTTCATCTTCCTTAAGGCCCACTATCTTTATGTTATTTCTTCTGTTATGGTTTTCCATTGTATCTATTTTTTGAGCTAGTAGTTCTTGTGTCTCTTTAGTTTTTTTATTAGATTTCTCCAATTTCTTTTTTAAGTCTTCTACCTCCATTTCTGCTGCTACTGCCCGCTCTTCCATCTTGTCCATTTTCTTTCCCATTTCTGTTAAGGTCATCTCCATTTTATTTATTTTCTCTTCTGTGTTGTTTATTCTTTTTCTTAAATCCTTAAATTCCTGTGTTTGCCATTCTTTAAATGACTCCATGTATCCTTTAAAAAGAGCAAGTATATCCTTTACCTTGCCTTTCTTTTCTTCTTCTATTTCACTGTACTCTTCCTCTTCCTCTTCTTCTTCCTCTGGGTTGACCATCTGTTGTTTCTTTGGTGCCCTTTCCTCCTCTTCTTTCTTGTTTCTATTGTCTTCTGTGGTCTCTTCTTGCTGCAGGTGTTCTGCAGCTGTCGTTGCCGGCTGTGGAGATCGACTCCCCAGCTGGTCCCCCCTCCCGTCGGTGTGTTTTTTTTCATTCGCATCGCGCACTTTTACTCGGCTCTGCGAGCCATTTTTGTAGTCCATTATTTACCGACCTGAGGGAGCGGGTTTCTCTCTCCGCAGCGGGCCTCTTCGGACAGGTAAGGCCTTCACATTTTTCCTCCTTTGTCTTCTCTTCCTCTCTTCTTACCGTTGCTTTCGATTTTTCTTTTTTTGTCGCCATCTTCTTTCCACCTTTATACTCACTTTTCAGGAACTTTTATTTCTGTGCCTTTGTGTTTTCCTTTGTTTTTCCCGACTTTTCTGGAGAGGGCTGGAGTTCACCGTCCGGCCACTACTCCATCACGTGACTCCTCCGCGCAATTTTAACATTTAAGAAGAATTTGGACAGGTACATGGAAAGGAGAAGTATGGAAGGCTTGGACTGGGTGCAAGTTGGTGGGACTAGGCCAAAAAAAAAAGGGTTTGGCCCAATAAGAAGGGCTGAAGTTGCCCGTTTCTGTGTTGCAATGTTCTATGGTTTCATTGACTGCAAACCATCTGGTCCAACCATACAAATACGGTGGTGTCAAGATCAGGTCAGAGGCTGGGTGTATTGCTACAAGTGGCTAATCACCTGATACCTCAAGGCTTTTTTCTGCTTTCTGCAAGGTAAATCAGAAACACTAAGGAATGCTCCAATCTTGAATGAGTGCATTTGCAAAATCCCTTGAAGCTCTGCACCACCCAGGCACCAGCAGCCTGCTTGATTGACATCCTGTCAACCTCCCTTAACATTACTTCCCCATACCCACATGTGGGCCAGTGTGTTTACTGTATTCAATGCCCCTTTCACACTTGCCAGTGATCCCAAGAATCAAATGCCAATCAGCCGTTAAAGTGGCAAGTGTGATAGCAAAATCTCCTCAGCGCTGGCGTCAGATGACATTGTCTCACGCCTGGGATTGCCAGCCTCGACCCCTTGTACAATCCCCGGTGTCTGCAGATGCTGGCACTGAGATCAGGCAAGTGTGAAACAAGCAATTGCATTGCAGGCACTTCCTATTAAAGGTAGAACAGACTAAACGCCGGGAATAAACCCTTTCAAGCGTGAAAGTGTTTTGGTTAGGAGTGGTCTCATGTGAAAGGCCACACCCCCATTCATATCCCTGGCCACTGAACAGCTGATTTACTGGGATGCAAGTGTGAAAGGGGCTCAAGATGCATTGCAGTTACTTAGAGCATCTGGGGAAGTGGGTACCTAGCAACACCAATGGCTGTGGATTCCTCTCCAAACTATGCATGTTGTTGCAACATGCATGAATGTTCGTTCTCTCTCTCTCTCTCTCTCTCTCTCTTGTTTTTGTGTTACAGAATATTCAGTTCTTGCACTGTTCTAGAGGTCAGAAGGCACTTGCAAGGGAGGATTAAACTGACAGGTTGTTACTGCTGCTGAGTATCTGCAGCTTTGCCTGTTTTCACGAGATTCACAGGCTTGCAGCTAGGTCTAAGAGTGTGGAAATATCAAGACTAGGATTGATTTCCTTGGCAGAGAATGCTGAAGGAATATTCAATTTGAGACCATGAAACGAGAGGCCTGGAAATCATGAACAGGAAGGACTTGTTTCCAATAGCAGAAAGGCTTAAACACTAAGGTCATTGTTAGATGTCCCATAGGAAAACTTCAAGGGAAAAAAAAATCACCCTCTGAATTGACAACAGTGTGTGCACACAGAGGGTGTGGGTGTATGGAATATGCTGCCAGAGGAAGTGGTACAATTATAATGTTGAAAAGTCATTTGAACAGATAGATGAGCAACAATGGTTTGAAGGGATCTTGCTCAAATTGGGGCTAACTCGGATGAAAACTTGGTCAGTATAGATCAGTTGGGCAGAATGGATTGTTTCCATGCTCCAAAATTCTGACACTGACACTGACAACCTGAATGGGAAAAGGTCGGGGGGGATGTAAATCTTCCATATATTTTTGCAACTGTAACCTCTAAAGCTGCAATCTGAGAGCAGGCTGGCTGGATGACCGATGTAGTGATTTTTGGGAGGTGTGGATGTCTTGGGCTGAATGCTGGTCTTCTGTGTTTCCTCATAGCAACACAGAAGTCCAGCATTCAGTCCAAGACATCCACACCTCCCAAAAATCACTACATCGGTCATCCAGCCAGCCTGCTCTCAGATTGCAGCTTTAAAGGTTACAGTTGCAAAAATATATGGACGATTTATGTCCTCACCACCTTTTCCCATTCAGGTTGTCAGTGTCAGAATTTTGGAGCACGGAAACAATCCATTTTGCCCAACTATGAGGAAATGGAGCCTGGAAGGATGAAGAGTGCAAATAGAAGAATGGGACACTTTAATTCTGGAGCAATCAAGCCTGTCCCATTCCATGCATTTTCTGCATAATCGTACAATCTATCTGATTGACTTATTGAAATGATACTTGAATCTGTTTCCATCATGCCTTCAAGCAACAAATTCAAGATCACATACACGCATTAGATGAGTGGTTCTCAACCTTTTTCTTTCCACCTACATACCAGTTTAAGTATTCCCTGTGCCATAGGTGCTCTGTGATTAGTAAGGGATTCCTTAAGGTGGTATTTGGGTGGAGAGAAAAAGTTTGAAAACCACTGTTTTAATCGTACCTAATTGACTTGTTATGTGCACCGTTTCATAACTCCAAAGGAAATGAGCCAATGACAAACTTTCTCATGCAAAATATTTCAGTAACAATTGGGTCTAGAGCAGTGATTCTCATCCTTCCCTTCTCACCCACATACCACCTGAAGCAATCCCTTACTAATCACAGAGCGCTGATGGTATAGGGAATACTTAAAGTGGTATGTGAGTGAAAAGAAAAAGGTTGAAAGCCACTGCATTAGATGATAAAGTATGTCCACCTGACACGCTCTTTTTGCAAGTCACCTTAATTCATTTCCTTTTTGTCTCTTGACCCTTTCATCACTGGAATAAGCTTTTGTTTATTCACTTTAAATTTTTCAAGTTTGAATGTCTCCATTGAATCGCCTCTCGTAAATCTGTGCTTAACAATCCTTGTTCACCCACAAACAGAATTGAAAGTCCTTCATTTACAGGATCATTCTTCTGTTTTTTTTTTACATTGCAGTGAAACCACGTTAGAACGCGATTTGTTAATCTGAAAAATCGCTTATAGCGTGGGTGTCTGTGGACCCCAAACATTGATTTTAGGATGATAGTGGCTAACAGCCACAAACTCAAAAATGGACTTTATGACTTATTTACAAGATGTGTATGTCAATATGTGGAGTTTAAAGGTCTTAAAGGTCTTATTATAGGGTTTGAGTCACAGTATTCTGTTTTCCTGCTTCCTGAATCATGATGTATATGCATCTGTTCCACGACTCGGCTTTAACACAGTACGAAATCTTGGACCCCAATTACCGCGTTCTAACTGTACTTTGATGCAGTGGCTAGAATTTGATGCAGTCTTTGATTTAAAAAAAACATTAGAATCCCCATTATCCAGCTGATGACCGATATGAGAATTTTCTGGTTGAGTGGTTGATTCACTCCTTCAATGCCTAACTAATACATGTACACCATTTAAAAGAAAAAGTGCAAAATGTAAAGTAATTAGAAAAAAAATAAGTAATATAGTCTTTAATTATGTAAAGCTCATTTTATTCAGGTAATTCCCATAATTTACAAAATTTAAATTCTAACCTGGCTCACCTCCACTCGAGTGTTCCCAGTCAGGCCCTCGGCGCACCTTCTTCTCACTCACTACCCGACTCGCCTGATTTCAAATTTATTGTCAGAGTACATATAAGACACCACATACCGTCCTAAGTTTCTTTTTCCTATAGGCAAGGCAGAATAACCACTTATTGGTCATGCAAAAAAGAAATATAAACAACAGGACAATACAGAGCCCTCTGGTGCACCATAACTGGTAGAGATTGTGATGGAGATGTTCTTACCAATCCTCACTGATTGTGGTCTGCAGGTGAGGAAATCAAGGATCCATTTACACAGTGGGGTGTTTAGTTCCAGGTCTTGGAGTTTGCTGATCAGTTTTGAGGGGATGATGGTGTTAAATGATTAACTGTAGTTAATAAAGAGCATCCAGATGTTCCAGGGCTTTGTATGGAGCCATTCAGATGGCATCTGTCATAGACCTGTTGCTACAATAGGCGAACTGGAACTTATCCATGTCGCCACTCAGAGAGGAGCCGGTGAACTTGAACACCAACTTTCAAAACACTTCATCACTGTTGATGGAAGTGCTACTGGTCAATAGCCATGAAGGCAGGTTACTGCAGGCTTGGGCACCAGTATTATTGATGCCTGTTTGAAACAGGTGGGTACCACACCCTGCTGAAGTGAGATATTGAAGATATCCATGAATACATTGATAGGTTGGTCAGCACAGATAAGGCAGCCCACACGTTATTCCTATATGGGCAGGATGGGGTTATCTTGGGAAATGGGGGTGAACAGTAGTGGTTCTTGTGGTTGAATCAGGCATAGAAGGCATTGAATTTGTCAGGGAATGAAGCTTTGTCATCTTCTACTTCACCAGATTATATTTTGTAGCAGGTTATGTAATTTAGCCCCTGCCACAGCTGTCTGGCATCCCTCGTGGTTTCCATTTTCGTCTGGAAAATTAAATTCTGGATAATGGGGATTTTACTGTATTAATATGACCTGCTTTCTTTTAAAGATTTGTGTACTAAAATATCTGTCTTTGTTCATTTATCTCCAATTGAATATACTCTGTATTCAAAATGCATCACTTCATACCTCCCTCAGATTTCCTGCCACCTATGTGATTCCATAAGCCTGTATATAACCTTTCGAGTCCACTGTGTCCCATACTTGCAAATTTTTCATCATCTGTGAATTTTGAAATGTTGGTCCAAATGCCCAAGTCCAAATAATTAATAAATATCTGTGTAGAACCCAACTTACAAGGGATGTAGCCTGATGCATTCCTCCAATCTACTGGCACCTAGCCTGCCCTCACCTCTCCCACCTCGAATACTGTGTCTGCCACCACCTTCATGTCCCAAAAATAGAACACATTCAGTGGCAGCTGAGAGTCAGTGCCCTCCTGGTGTGTAGATGCTGCCATGTTGGTCCATCAAAGTAAAACAGCCCCTGGATCCCTGAGACCTGAGGTGTCATTTTTATATTTAAATCTATTTATCTTTTATTTTAAATTTATACAGTACTTTTTTCTTGGTCATGGGCATGGATGGTTGTAAGTCGCATAAGTCGTAACTAGGGGACCACCTGTATATACAAAAGCATCTGTTGTCCTTGCCCACACCTTTTTACCTGATCTAAAAGGAAGTCATGTTAATCATTTTCAGTTTGCATTTTGACAGGTTTGCGCTGACTTTTAACTCACACTTGTCCAGTTGACTCAATTTCATTCAAAATATTCAGGCAATGGCTTTCAATCACTGATTGTGCTTTAATTCCTTTATTCTCATGTACTAAGAAACAAAATGCGATAATACACAATGTTAGCATTCACCAATGTTAAATCAATTGTTCTGTAACTGCTGCTGAGAAGTGTAAACGTGTAGCTAATGTCCACTGAATCTATTAAATTGTCATTGCCTATAAATGATATGCAGTTCAGCTTTCGCTCATGGTCACCCGAGTTAAGTTGACGCAATCAGCTCTTCCTCTTGCATTTTCTGCCACATTTTGTCAACCAGCAACCTTGTCTTTTAAAAATAAAATATCTCTGTGTGAGGATCAGAGTTCAAAAAGGTTTTCCGGTACAATGTTAAAAAACGTGGAGAACAAGGAAATTGGCAGTTGCATTCATTGTATGGTAGCTCGACTGGTGACTCAGTGGACTGCAACAGCTGTGCGAAATAAACTATTATAAATTCCTCCATTCTCATGTTTGTTTTTGCTAGGCAGGTAACCATGGCGATGACTGGGCAGACGACCTCCTACCCCACCATGAGTAACCACACAAAGGAGCGGGTCACCATTACAAAAGTTACCCTTGAAAACTTCTACAGTAACCTGATCGCACAGCACGAAGAAAGAGAAATGAGGTAAGCACGCAGGATGTTTGTGTGCTTACTAATGTCTGTCTGCAGACTGAACACATCTTGTTCACCGTGCACCAGAAATCTCCTACTCTGACTTCATCTCCTCTGATATCAAACGACCAGTCTCACAATGACACGCAGGAAAAGGCCATTGCCTGAATTACTCACCTGCTTTCAATCACTGCTTTAATTCCTTTATTCTCATGTACTAATAAACAAAATGCGATAATACACAAAATTCGGCAGCTTTTGCCTGCCATAAATGTACACAAAGAGGTGCATTGCCCAGCACCCGCAATGAGAGAAAGAGAAGCAAAAAAAGAGATTGATCAAGCTGAATTAATTTCTGGAGTATCACGCTTTACAATCCTGTCTCCAACCCGTCCTCTCCACTCCCCTTTGTGTATGCATCTTTATTTCACCCCATCCTTCTTTCCAATCTACTGCATGTGAAAAATTTGTCCAAACCCTCCCACGTTTCTTTGTTTCCTCTCTCTCCTCATTTGCACCACCCACCTCTCCACTTGCCCCATCACCTCCCAACTTTAGCTTTCCTCGCCCTCTATGCACTGAACCTGTACTACCTCCTTTGTCCTTCTAACTCTACTTCTCTGACCCTCTGCCACACCTTCTTTTCCGTGAATGTGTACTTTGACTCTCCATTCTGCATGAAACAGCCAATCCATGCCCTCCTTCGCATACTGTTGTCCTTCACTCATTCCTGCTCATCTTTCTTTTCAATGTTACTTAACATCATGTACCCTTCCTCTTGTCTCTCATTTTCCCCTTATATGCCCTGCGATATCCCAACTTCTGCACTCCCTTCCACCCTCTCTTCCATCTACGTGATCTGCCCACCACCTGCCCTGTGCAATTCCCCTGCTTGATATTGCACACAAAGATCCCATGTAATTTAATCGGCGTCTCTAGCAGCAGGACAGAATGTTGCCCTTATGCTGAATCTTATTCAGAGTAATTTTGGATCAGCCTCTTCAACTGCCCAGACTGACAGCAGAGGAATTTGATTTATACCTTTTCTGGCTGCAAACAAAACTCGAGGACTCCTGGTCACCATGCATTTCTAATGTTATGGTGAAGTCACTTTAAACTCTTTCAAGGAGCTACAGTTGCCTGAGATTCTTGGACCAGTCCCATAGCCTCCACTGACTGTCAGAAAAAACTGACCCACTAGACCATGATAACTGTTGACCATCTTGGTCCCATGTGTAAAAGATCTAACAAGTGAGTTGCCTGGAAGCTCCACAGTTTTCCTGGGCCTATGATTGACAGGGTCCATGAGCTGGCACATTAATCCATATCAGCTCTTGGATTTCCAAAGGATCTCAAGATAGATGTGAGGAGGATGATGGATTGTTCCAGGAGGCTGGTGCACCTCCAACACCATTCAGGCCAATGAAAGTTGGTTATTTCAGAAAATACCCCAAAAAATTGCATTCTCTCCACTGGGGCATTGTGGCTGCAGTATGTTATTTATAAAAGGCTCTTCATCAACTTGCTAAGCCTTGATTGCTGTAATTTTCAAACCTATGATCATCTCGAAGGAAGAGGGCACCAGTAATGTGGCAATTCCACTTCTTTCAAGTTCTCTACCAAACTTTAAGCGCTCCTAGCTTAGAAATCAATTGCAATATCTTAACAGATTTTTGGTCTAAATTCAGAGCCCTTTTATCTAATAGAGTAGTAGGTTCAAGAATACAACTGCAACCCATTACCTAGAACTACTAGGGATGAGGAGTAGATGCCCTCCACTCTATCTATTTTTATTTCACATAGCATTCAATATTTGTTGGTACTGGTTGGAGGATTGTTTATGGTGGTGATTGGACTGCCAATTACGAGCTTTTTATTTTGCTGCGTTTTATATTGTTTTAAGATTTTGTAGCTGTCACATCCAAAAGAGTAGAATTGAGCAGAATCTTTTGTCTGGCTATTGATGCATTTCCTATAAATTAGCCTTCGACATGAAAAAATAGAAGGACTCATATCAAGCTTGTGTGTCAAGTCCTGTGAGCAGACTTGGACATGTGGATATTTTTCCCAAACTACTTATCCAATTTTATTTCTCCTCTAGGCAAAGAAAATTGGAAAAGGTAATGGAAGAAGAAGGCCTAGGAGATGATGAGGTAATTGTGTTGAGTTTGCTCTTTGGTCTTGGCCTGGCCAAGTTCATTTTAGCTAAACAACAACTTGTATTTGTGTAATGACACTAATATGACAAAGTAACAGTTGGGAGACCAAAGTTGAAGTTGTCTGCTTGGAGTGGATATCCATTCAAACAGCCACATTTGATCAGGGAGAGGGTCATATCCTTTCACTTCAAGTGAGATAAGGGACAAAAAGCAGTCCAGTAGGGCGGTGGTTAACACTGTTACAGCGCCAGCGACCGGGTGAGAATCTGGTGCTGTCTGTAAAGCATTTGTACATTCTCCCCATGTCTGCATGGGTTTCCTCCCACCCTTCAAAATGTATGGGGGTTACAGGTCAATTGGGTATAATTGGGTGGCATGGGCTGGAAGGGACTGTTACCGTGCTGTATGTTTTAACTTTTTTTTAAAATTAAATAAAAAAAGGTAAGAATTTGGTTTTTTTTCTTTGAATTTATTTAAATTGTTTTCAAATTAAATTAATGTTTTCTTTAAAGATTTTAATATATTTGGAATATAGTCAGACATATTTTATGTTATGAAGGTTTTGTATGGTGTCTTGTTGAGGTTAATTTTTTTCAGCAGTTTTATGGGCAGGACTTGTTCCAGTTCTTTCATAGACATGTGGAAAGCTTGAAGATTGCCATTAAGAATCAGGCTGACTTAGCTTTGGAAGTTGCTTCCAGAGGACTGTACAAGATAGGTTGGACAAGTTATCTTGGGTTAGCAGATCATAAGTAGGTGAAAAGCAAGCCACTGACCATAAATTCTGAGTTATTGAGATTTTATGGAACACCTAGATGCTAGAGATTAGATTGGGTCAGTGTGCATATCCCCAGGAGTTTATGACCAGGTAGGTGCAATGTAAGTTTTAAAGTTTAGTGTGGATGGTGAGTCCATTCATCCATAAACCTCTTGTTTTGTTTTTCTATTGAAATTACAAGCCAACTGAAATGAACTGGAGAGCAATGTTCAGTTTGGCCTTTCAGTGTTTCTTGGGAATGGACATCATTAGTAAGGTCAGTAATGGCTGCTCATCCAAGGCTATGGGGAGAAGGCTGAAGAAGTAGGGTTGAGTGGGAGGATGGATCAGCTCTTGATAGAATGGCGCAGCAGACATGACGGGCCGATGGGCCTACTTCTCCTATATCTTGTGATCGCATCCATAGTTGCCTTGTCGTAGATGGTGATGAGCTTTCTGCTTGAACAGTTGTAGTCCATGCAACAAAGATATGCCCATGGAACCATTTGATAGAGTTCTGGAATTTAGTTAGTGAAGAAGCACAAAAAACAGATGAATCTGGTTTTCCCACACATTTGTTGCCTTTGTCCGAGAGGATGGGTATTGTGGGTTTGAGAAGTGCTGCCCTATCAAAATCTCTGCAAATTACTATAAGAATGGGTTGCATGGGTTTTGACCAAGTTTTCTCTATTAATTATCTAGAAGCGGATGAGAAGGTCTCAACATGCCAGGAAGGAGACCGAGTTCTTGCGGCTCAAGAGAACCAGACTAGGGTTGGATGATTTTGAATCCCTAAAGGTTATAGGACGAGGTGCATTTGGTGAGGTAAGTCCTGGCCTAATTGGCCAATTAAAGGTAGTTGTCTTGATAGTTAATTTTGAGAAAAGAAATTTAACATCTTATGCAGCAAATTCAACTTGTACCATGCCCAGATCCATTTTGGCATTGCTTTGAACAATCTTCTGATCTGTTTGGAGACAATATTACTTTGTTGTAGGTTAAAGTCTTGAACTTTAATTTCTCTTCATTATAGAGGTTAAAAAAATCTTGTTATTTTGGCCCTTTTGCAAGCTTGGAACATCCAAAGTATTTTACAATAGTGTACCTCAGCAATGTAGTTACCATTGTAATAGGGGATACATGTCAATAGTATTCACATAACAAATTCCCACAAATGCTGATGAAGCAAGTCATCTGTTTTGATGATTTCTGAGGGATAAATAGTGGCGAAGACAATGGGAAGAGCCCTCTGCAATTTTCCCATTAGAGTGCCATGTGACCTATGATAATTTGAGAGGATAGACTTGATTGACATCTTTTCTGAACTACAGCACCTGCAGTGTTTACCAGGTTGCTGCTGGGACCAGAGGGCTTGAATTGCAAGGAAAGGTTAGGCTGGATTTTTATTCCCCAGAGCATCCATTCTCAACAAGGGCCGCAGCACATTTTAAGTAAAAGCTTTTTTTCTTTCCCCCTCGCATTACAAAATTTTTTAATGGAATCAGTAGGAGAGAAGTATGGAAGAAACTAAAGCTTAACAGCTTCACAAGGAAGGTGGGCCATAAACTGAGGGGACCATAGTTGAAAAAAGGTTGAAAATGGCTGCCCTAGAGCATTGGAGGCTAAGGGATGATCTTTTAAAGGTTTATAAAATCGTGAGGGGCATGAATAAAGTGAATGCACACCTTTTTTTTCCCCTCCAGGTTGAATGATTCTAGAACCAGAAGTCATGGGTGTGAGACGAGAGGGGAGAGGATGAGGAACCAGAGTAGCAACTTTTTCACTCCGAAGGTAGAATGAGCCGCCAGAGGAAACAGTAGAAGCGGGCACAGTTTTGACATTCAGAAGACCTTTGTACCAATATGTGGATAGGAAAGTCTTAGGCAAATGGGACTAGCCAAGAATGCCAACTTAGTTGCCACCTGTTCTGTGCTTTATGACTTCTGGCAATATCAACCTTGAATGTCGAGCAGACTTGAAGCCATGATCACCTTATCAGAAATGAGTGTGCTGTCACCATTTGCAGGTGCGTCTTGTGCAGAAGAAAGACACGGGTCACATCTACGCCATGAAGATTCTCCGCAAGTCAGACATGCTGGAGAAAGAGCAGGTAGGTGGTTTTCTTGCAGTCGGAACCTGGTTTTCACCCTTAGAGGTGTTGATTCCTCCTTCATGCTGGGGCTCTCCTTGAAGCAGGTGTTAGTGCATCCACGTTTTAAAAACTTGCTCTGGAATGTTGAATGAGACTAACATCATATCATTGTGGTGACCAGTTGTGTGAAGAATGTGCAGGGACTTCCTTGTATGATGCTGCTGACATGTAACGTGTTCCCAAAATAGTGGCATTGTACCACTGCTGACTTGTTCACTTCCACCTTGAATGTCCTTGAGACTACAGCCACTGGTGTTTTACCACTGGAGCCTCCGGTACATTCAAAGAAGTGGAATTGAACTTTAGCCGGTGGCTGTGGATTGAGGAGAAGTAAAATTCTATATCTATAACCAGTAACTGGGTGGTCAGTTAGTGCCATGCTATTTACAGTGCCAGCAATCCAGGTTTGAATCTAATGCTGTTTGTAAAGACTTTGTATGTTCTTCCTATGTCTCCATAGGTTTCTTCCCAACCTCCAAAACATATGGGGTTGTAGGTTAATTGGGTGGCATGGGTTTAAATGGGCGGAATTGACTTCTGTTGTGTTGTAAATAAGATTTTAAAATGTAATTTAAATTTAACTGGCTCCAGTCCTTCCTAACAGTGTCTGGAGTATTTGTCTGGGAGTGTGGTGGGGCAGGGCAAGGGTGGCTACTAATGACAGCAAGGGAAGATGGTGGGTTGTGTTGCAGGTAATGGAAAAGTTATTCTGTCAGTGAGGTTGTTGGGCTTCTTCACATTTCTTGAGTTTATGGATTATTCGGATGAGAGTAGGCAGCTTTCAGTGTACATCATGAACACTTGAACACCTCTTTCTCCATATCCTTCCTTATTGTCCTTCACCCCATTGTCCCAGAAGTCTAATATTCAGCAGCTGAATGTGGCATCCTTTGTGACAGCAAACCTCTCGCTAGTTTTCTATTTGTGTCACAGGTTAGTGCAGAAGCAAGTTTTTATCTCAAAAGTTGTATTGATATCACTTCCAAAATTTTTAACTCCATCCCCAATTAATGTTATCAGCATGAAAAAGGGCAAATGAGGCATCCACTGGCTCCAGTGCTTGTTCAAATGGTGACTGGCTGGTATTGGGTTGCATTGGTTTGATCTCTGGATTGATTAAGTTAGCTATCAGCTGGAGTCAATAGCTTGGGATAAGGAGGATGACAGAATTAGAGAATTGATCCAGTGAGAGTGTGTTGGGTGGAGTGAGAGTGTGTTGGGTGGAGTTAGGGCTTCAGCCAGTTGCCATTCTGTTCAGTGAACTCACGGCTTTTGAATTTCTAAAGCCAAAGTTCCAATTTATTGTCATTGTACGTAATTGACATCATGTACTCCCTTGATATTTTTTTTCTGCAAGTCAGGCAGAATTTCTAGTTACTGATAACTGAAAACAAACTGCAAATACAGAAGTATAAATATTCAGTACAAATAATTAGCAAAGTCCTTAAATGAGTCTCTACATGAAGCTACAAAGCAGGATCAGTATTGCATTGATTGTAGAATTGAGCCCCGGAGCTCAAGTGGCATGGAAAATAATTGTGGTAAGATACATCCCCCAGTGTAATCTGTGTAACATATTATTAGTGATGCCATAAGCATCATTGGGTTGTTTAACTTGCCTTCTTGCCTTAGGTTGGACATATCCGTGCAGAACGAGACATCTTGGTGGAAGCTGATAGTCAGTGGGTGGTAAAAATGTTCTACAGCTTTCAAGACAAGCTCAATCTTTATTTAATCATGGAGTTCCTTCCAGGAGGTAAGTGCTCCATCATCTCTCTTACATATTTTCTCTCTATTTCCATTAAAGGTTCAATCATATATGGGGCGAGCCATCAGTGGTGAAGTGAGATGGCCATTCAGCTCTCAAACTTTGTGGCCTTAGATTGTGGCAAATTAACATTGCCTCCATTTATCCAAATTCAGTAGCACTGTACCCTTGCATCATAAAAGCCATCCATTGTTTAAGTCCAAGAACTGAACAATATGGAAATGGGCCCTTTGGCCTGACGTGTCCATGCCAAATTGTCTACCTACCTATTTAGTTACTCTTAACCTAGGAAAAAGAGTGTGACTATTTACTTATCTATATCGCTCACTATTTTGTCAACCTCTCAGGTCACCCCTCAACCTCAACCTCCTATGGTCCAGGGAGAGAAGTCCCATCCTGTCCAGACTCTCCTTTAGAATTCATGCCGTCCAGATCCAGTACCATTCAGTGAATCTTTTCTGCACCCTTTTCAATTGTTTCAAAAGCTTTTCAGTACCCTCTGTGACTTTGATCCTGAATGATTCTGCTTTAAATTTAAGATGGTTCTTGACCTTAATCACAGCGGTAGATGTAATGCTCAGATACTGTTTCAATGAATTGAATCTCCCAGACCTCTACCTCAATAAGAATATTTTCCCCTCCTCTCCCAGTGAATTCTTCTCCCCAAATCTAGGCCATTTAGTTTTGAACCCTTTTCTAAGGGCAATTCCTTTTTATCCCAAGGCCCACTCATTATTTTGTACACCTCACAAGACTTGAAGGGCTTGACTCAGTCCAAGGCAAAGTAGCTTGCTTGCTGGGCCTTCCTCTGTCCACCACCACCTGCTGGCAAATCTTTGCCAGAGCTATCATCTACAAGATTCACCACGGCAAGGGGTTGACGTTTGTTTGCCATTGCCAAATGCTCACCATCTATCTTTTAAGAGAAAGTGTAGCCAAAAAAAGAACTCCATCACATTTGAGTTCTTCTGCAAGTTGCATCAGTTCTCAGTTGAAAATATATCCACCATTCCTTCATCATTAATAGATTGAAATCCAGTAGCTCATTGACATTGGTGGGGATTATCCATCACAGGCACTGTTTACTATCCATGTTTTTGATAAGAATTAAAAGCTAGCCTTGTTGGTAACCTGTATATTTTGTGAGTGAATAAAAGAAATGTGGATGCCACGTTTCATGGTCATATTGCCTGGAACTAGCCCAGATTGCCAACTGAAGGACCTTTCTATGCTGTGTGACACTGAATCTAATGACATTTCTGACATCAAAGGATTGCTCAGGTTGCACTCACTTTGAGCCCAGTAAAGACATCTAATAACATGATTAAGAGTAATTAAGATGCTTTGCATCCTGCTGCTGCTCGCACTTGCAGATGGTGAGATGCCTTCAGCCTATGGCTTGGGATGTGCTCATCTATTTACTTTGATCTACACTTGACAATTTCCATGAATCTGGGTGATGGGCTGCACTAACTAAATTAAATGCATGGTCTTTTCTGTGATCCAAGGGGGATGCTGAATAAACCCAATAAAATGTTCGTTGCCTCTATCTATAGGGGATATGATGACCCTGCTAATGAAGAAGGACACATTGAGTGAAGAGGAGACGCAGTTCTATATAGCCGAGACTGTGCTGGCCATTGATTCCATTCACCAGATGGGTTTCATCCACCGGGATATCAAGCCGGACAATCTGCTTCTGGATAGCAAGGTATATATAGTAAAGCCCCTGGTATCCAGAATTCAATCAACTGGCAGCCTCAAGCAACCAGCAATAAAGGAGGAAAATAAATAAAAATTAAAATAAATAATAAAATAATAGGTTAAATAAAATACCTAATTTTAAAATTTGCTTGCCTTGCTGTTAGTTTGCCAATCCACCACTCGCATTCCAGGTGACACCTGCAAGAAGTTCCTGCCTTGTGGCCAACATAAACAGAGATTCTATTTCACATGACATTATTTTGGATAAATTCCCCCCCCCCCCCAACCACTACCATGCAGAAAGAAAAACAACCAGGCTGGCATAAACATGTAGTGTTTACCCTTAAGCAGTTGATGAAGATATGTAAGAGAATGGAAAAAGGTGAGTTGAGCTGTTTTATATGAAGTCCGACACCAAAATGGGCTTGATTGGCCAGGGACTTTTTGGATAGTTTAGTTTATAACGGTCATACGGTAGATGGGTATCAGGACCTATGTTGTAAAAATAGGAAAAGAGTTCCACGAGAAGATGAATATTGAGCCACAGGGTTCTTTTTTCAAATAGGTAGCTTAGCAGATTCAATATTTGTCACCATATCCATATGTTAGACTTGTCTGTCTTGAGCAGAAGGCAGCGGATAATGAGGGACAAGATAGGTTTTAGTTAGGAACAGTAAGAGCAAGTCTCAAGCAACTGGAAAATAGACATATCAGGCATCTATCAATCCCCATAGGTGCCAGATACCAGGAGTTTTACTGTACCTGGAAAATGAAAAAATGCTGTGTAATGCACTCCTTGACTGTGACGTTCTTCTACACTCCTAGCTTGTCCCAAGCAGCCCACCCTGACGCATTATCCCAAGCCTTTTAAACTCCTCTGCCTGCCAAACAGCTGCAATTCTGCTGTAAGCAGTTATTCAGGTCCACTTTTAAATAGCAAAATGGATACCTGGGCTTTACAAAAGCAGAAACTGAAATAACTTTAGAGTTCAATTTAATTTGAAGTCGGTTATCCAAAGTAAAGAACAAAAAGACTATTTTTAAAACAATATAAAGAATATAATAAGTTTAAAGCACTGCTTCTGCATTGCAGAATTATTCTGAACCTTTTGAAATCTTCCAGCTATTATCCCAAAAGGCCAGTGCACCCGTTTGCATCCTGTGGACAGGGGCTGATACATGCAGTATTGATGTACATTACTAAGAGAGTAATTGATTCTTGCTGTTTGTTTTTTCTCCCCCAGGGACATGTTAAGCTGTCTGATTTTGGTTTGTGCACAGGACTGAAGAAAGCTCATAGGACTGAATTCTACCGCAACCTCAGCCATAGTTTGCCAAGTGACTTCAGTGAGTAGATCGTGGGGTTTAGCGGAATATTGCATGGAAACAACATTTTTTGTGTTGTAGTAAAATTTTCCCAGCTGTAGTGTCGTTTTCTTTGGCTACCTGTCATTTCATGATCTCTGCATACGAGGTAATGTTTAGGAAACCAGTGCCTTACCAAGATGATGGAGAGCTTGAGAAAACTCAGTTGTGATCACTATCATCAAAATGCTCCCCCCACTGAGAGGTCTGCTACCTGACCAGGTTCATTACCCAGTACTAGATCCAGTGTTGCCTCTCGTTTTGACAGCTGATCCACATACTCAGAAATCATTGCACACACCTGACAAATTCTGCCCCATCTATCCCTCTTGCAGTCAGGGGGTCCCAGTCAACATTAGGGAAGTTAAAGTCCCCCAATTCAACAACTCTATAATTTCTGCACCATGACAAAATCTGCCTACTTTTCTGTTCCTTGGCTGTCCCGAGAGCTTATCACCAGTACGGTGATGCTCCTTTCCTATTTCTGACTTCCAACACATCAACTCAGTCAACACTCCCTCTGCAGCATCCACCTTTTCTACAGCCATCATATTGTCCCTGACTGATAATGTTAATACACCCCCCACCCCCCGGCCATCCCGATCTCTCATCCTATTTCTTTTAAAACACCTAAACCCCAGTGCCTGCATCAACAGATTCTGTCCTTTTGTCAGCTATGTCTCTAATGGCCAGAACATCATAATTCCATGTACTGATCCATGCTCCAAGTTCATTTCCTTTATTCCTAATAATCCATGCTTTGAAATAGGCACATTTCAAACCCTCTAACTGATTGTTTATGCTTCCTACCCTGCCAGTCCTTCCTCACAAACATGACACATTGCATCATGCTTTTCATCTTCTGCCTTATTCTCTGCATTTACATTCTGGTTCCCACCCCTCTGCCAAACTAGTTTAAACCCTCCCCAAATAGCTCTGGCAAACCTGTCTGCCAGGTTATTGGTCCTTCTCCAGTTCAGCTGCAGCCTTTTCTTTTTGCACAGGTCAGACCTTCCCCAGAAGATCCACAAATCTTAACCATTGTCCCCTGCACTAACTCTTCAGCCACGCATACATCTGCCACAGCTTCCTAATCCTCCCTTCACTGGTGTGTGGCACAGGCATCAATCCCTAGATTGCCATCTTTGAGGTCCTGCTTTTCAGCTTTCTTCCTAACTCCCTATATTTCCTCTTCAGGACCTCATCCCTACTCCTCTCTATGTCATTGGTACCAACGTGGACCATGACTGCTGGCTGCTCACCCTCCCGCTTGAGAATGTTGTTGGAGTTCATCCAGCTCCAGTCCCTTAATTCAGTCTGTCAGGAGCTGCAGCTGGATGCACCTCTTGCAGGTGTAGTCATCAGGGACAATTGTGCTCTCTCAGATTTCCTACATCCTGCGTTCAGAGCATTCCACTGCCCTAGCTGTCATGCAAAGATCTTGGCTTACCTGAAAGATGCTCGTCCTCAGCCTCTGCATGCTGAAGCCTCTCAAGCCAAAATTCCACATCTACACTGGGCCACTCACACACTGGTCACTCTACACTGGCTGTTCCACTACACGGTTCCTTGCTTTTATTGCTGATGCTCTGCTTGAACTCCTGGTCACATGACTGCAGCTCCTCCAAACGCAGCTTGCTATCTGCAACTGACATGTATTCTCTTCTGAAAAGACCCCAAGGTCATGTGATTGCAACTCCTTCAATTGCCTGCTTTTCTTATCATCTTTGGCACTTGCCAGTTAGAACAATTCCATGCCTCTATATGCTGATCAATAGTTTCTCCTATTTACTTCCATAAAACCATTTGTTACTTTGAGCACGTTCCAAGTTTCAGCACACACTTCTGTGCTGTAGAGAACAATCGCAGCATCTCTCGTCTCTTCATCCTATTTCTAGTGACCTGCTGAGTCTGTGGAGAAACAAAGTTAATGTTTCAGACCAATGAAATGATTAGATGATCGACCTGAAGCAGTGATTTTGTTTTCTCTCCACAGATGCTGTCCAACCTGCTGAATATTTCTGTTTCATTTATGTCATTAATTTATTTCAGCATGCCTCCTCTTAATTAAAACAAGAATGATTGTTTCTTTATGCTTGGCTGGAGAGTGCAAGTGGAGTTGGGGAAATGAGAAGAGCCAGACCCTACTTGTCCCATGTGCAAAGGCATCCATGCCCAGGATGAGGAAGACCTATTTATCCCCTTTCTAAATGTAGCCACAATTAGTATCCAAACTGAGGAAGTTTAACTAGGATCAAATGGGGATCAGATCTTTCTCTGCTGCAGCTGGCTTTGCTTCCAGTGTTTGGCATTTCCCCCAAGTTCAAGTTTATTATCTGACTGTACATCTACAACCAGTCACAGCGGTATTGCAAGACTAAATATTTTCCGCCCTTGCAGCTCATGAAATGCACTAATCCCTGTGCCTCTTCAGCTTTTCAGAACATGAACTCTAAGCGGAAAGCAGAAACCTGGAAGAGGAACCGGAGGCAGTTGGTGAGTGCACGCTGTGGTTGTGGGGTCATTAGGCTGGTGTGAAGTGGGGAGACGTCAGGAATGATTAGCTTCTGGGACTGCAGCGGTAACCAGATTAAGACAGCAACTTTGTATGGGTTTGGGGGAATGACTGAGTTCCATTTCAGTTGATGTATTTGCACAAGGAGAGGTGCGACACCCATGTCCTCAGGACTGGAGACAATCTCAATTGTAGCATGTGGCCGTTCCAAATCAATTGGAAGGGAGGGACATTTAAGGCGCAGGTATCTCATTTCCTAACTGTTCTGCCGTTTCCTTCACCCTGTCCTCAGGCCTTCTCCACCGTGGGGACCCCAGACTACATTGCCCCTGAAGTGTTCATGCAGACCGGCTACAACAAACTCTGCGACTGGTGGTCACTTGGGGTCATCATGTACGAAATGCTGATTGGTAAGGTTACCCCTGTTCATGGTGCAAGACCAGGCAGCATGGTTTACTTTTGGATGACTGTTTAGCAAGAGCACAGATTATAGGTGCACACTCCTGCACCTGTACTGGGCAGAGAGCAGGCATAACCTCATGGTGGATGAGGGTTGACAGTATCGGGATATTACAGGTGCACCAATAGCTATTATTATACTGTGGGAGTGCTGTAGAGATTATCATTTCATAATGTGTGCATAGTGTGACATGGGTGAAGCATGTTTTCTACTGGTGCTTTATGTTGGATTCCATGTCAACATTCCAGGCAGATTGTGGTTAATCTTTGTTCAGAAATCAAATCACCTACAATAAACCTCTGGTATCCAGCACCTATGGGGATTGGTAGATGCTGGATAAATGAGTTTTCCAGTTGCTTGAGACTGTATGTTGCATGAATAGAGAACTAATGGTGAGGCGTGCCAATTTTAAACTTCCATTTAAAAAAAATCCTTTCATTTTCCATGATTTTTTTTTTGCCAGATGCTTGAATTTTGGATAACAGGGATTTTCCTATATTTTGTAATTGATCATTGACTTCAAGCTGTGTGTGTTGTACATGTGGACTGAGGTTGGTGTTATACTGAGTCTTTGACCGTTTACAACATACACCACAAAGTACTGGAGAGACACTGTCAACTCAGTCTCTACAGAATGCTGCAATCCACTGACAGGATAGATTAACTAACATCGGTGCCCTCTCCCAGACCAACAAAGGGTATTGCACTAAGGAAACAGGCCCCACTGCCTAACTCATCCATGCTGACCGATGCTTACCTGAACTAGTCTGGATTTGGTCCATATCCTTCTAAACCTTTCCTACCCATGTACCAGTCTGAAGAGCCTTTTAAATGGTGTGATTGTACTTACCTCAACTGCTTATTCTGGTAGCTCACTCCACATACCCACCACCCTCCATGTGGAAAATGTTACCCCTCAGGTTCTGAGTAAATCTTTTCCTCTTATTGTAAATCAAGTTTTAGACTCCCTTAACTTTGGTAAGAGGACTGTGACCCTTGTCGATGCCCCCTTGTGATTTTGAATACCTCTTCAATTCGACCCTGAGCCTCTTGTGCTCCAGGAGAAAATAGTCCCACCTATCCAGCCTTTCCATACAATTCAAGTTCTCCAGTCCTCTTAATATACTTGTGAATCTTTTCTGCACCATATCCAGTTTGATGAAATCCTGGGTAACCAGAATGGCACACAATATTCCCAAGTGTGGTCTCGCCAATGTCTTGAGCAGCTGCTACATTCATCCTGACTCTTTTACGCTGTGCTCTGATCGAGGAAGGCCTGAGTACCAAATGCAGTCTTCACCGTCCTGTCTTAACATCCACAGCTCTGTAACCCGAATTGCACTCTAATGGGAATGCCATGCTTGGATGCCCTATCCCGGGCTCCTAAACCAGACATTCTCTGCTGCATCATGACGATTGGTGGGGGAACGGAAGAAATGTTTGAAAGCTTTCTTGATAAAGTGTAACATCCTCACAGTCTTGCAGGAATCCCAGGCCCATGACCAGCAGGAATGTAGAATGAGCCATAGGGATAGCATTGGGAACCTTGAGTCCATTCATCAGCAGCGTACAGGAGCCTAGTGTAAATATGGAAGAACTTGCCACCTTTCAATCTACCTACCTGTCTCCCCCATCGGGGACCTCCTTGTCCCATTTGTGGCAGAGACTGTAGATCTTCAGCCATTTCAAACCCTGCAAAAATGAAGCAAGGAACTGTCTAAATGGTGACAATCACTTTAAAGTAAACAATTGCTCTTACTGAAGTCTCTGCTGTAAAAGTGCTGTGTGGCTGCAATGGGGAAGTGCATTACTCCATCACCAGCTTCATTTGGGAAATACTCCCTACCTGCTCAGCCATTTTCCATGCACAGCACAGCCTTGGAGGGTGATGAGGAGTTAGTGCACCTCTGGTGAAGGTAGCAGTGCCCCTTGTGTGCAGGATCTAAACTGGACACAGTCTATGAATGCACTTCATTCAAGGTTCTGACTTGAATTCCTGCATGTTGTTTCCTTTCAGGCTACCCACCCTTCTGTTCGGAGACCCCCCAGGAAACATACAAGAAGGTGATGAATTGGAGAGAGACCCTGACTTTCCCCCCAGAAGTCCCCATTTCGGAGAAAGCCAAGGACTTGATTCTGAGGTAAAGGTTATAAACAAAAAAAAAACATCAGGACACCAAACCATTTTGAATGGTTCTGGCCTGAAATTCCTTTTCCTCCCGTTGATGCTGGAGTCCCTCCAGCAGATTGTTGGTTGCTCCACATTTCAGCATCTGCAGCTTCCTGTTTGTCTCCCAGATAGCCACTGTACCCTTGTCTATCCAATCCCTTTGCACTCACCTCAACCTTGTGTTGAGGTGCATTGCATCTTCTCCAGGAGTCTCTTACATAGACTTGGCATGGAATTTTAGTTTGAATGTACTTCAAATGCTGTGTAACCTTTTGGCAGTAAGATACACTGAGAGGGTTGAAAAATAAAATTGCAATGCAGAAAAGTGCTGGCAAGTCACACTGGATCCTTAGGAAGTAAAAGGCAGCCAGTAGGCTCTTTCATACAGTCAAAAAGGCAAATTCTCCACCCTTGCGTTGGGAGGCTTAACTCCATGATTGTGCCTTGGCTGGCTCCAAAGCACTCTGCCATCCAGCATGAATGTACTGGCACTGCAAGCGGCTGGCTAGGGGTAGGCTGATGAGGTTGCGATGATGCTGTCAGCCCATGACCCATCTCTCCCACTCACTCATCCCTCTCTCTCCATGACCCCCTCAGGGCAGGGGTGGTTGGTGGGGGCAATCGGGGGGGGGGGGGGCGTCTGTTGGGGCTGCTGGGGCAGGAGCAAAGGCCAGTGGTGGGGGCCAGGATAGGAGCCATCAAGGCAGGGGTGGCCGCTGCAGTCTGTGACAGCCCTGCTGGGTGCTCCAGCACCTCACCGGGCCGTTACGGCCTTTGCGGCAGCTTGTCAGTGCCAGCGGCTCAAAGCATGGCAGAGCAATAGCAGTTTTCCCTACCCATAATCCCCCACACAACTGGATCCACTCTGCATTTCCCAGAATGGTTCCAGTTGTGTGGGGGGATTATGGGTAGGGAAGCTGGCCATTGCTCTGCCATGTATTTATGACGGGTGGTGCTGCAGCAACAGTCGCCCTGCCTCCAGTGGCTCCGGACAACACTGAGGCTCCGCACTGCTCTGCATAAAAGCAGCACTGGAACAGCCAAACGGGTAAGTTTTAAATTTTTATCCTCTTCTGCAGCTGGCCTCAAAGTGGAGGCTCAGCATAAAAACACCTAATGTTTCAGGCCTGAGTCCTTCATCAGGAATCTGGAAAAATGGGTCAATGCTTGAATGAAATGGTGATTGAAAGGGAGAGAAGTCTCAGGTTCCTGATGAAGGGCTTCTCCTTTACTTCCTATGGATGCTGCGCGACCTGCTGAGTTTCTCCACCACTTTTGCGTGTGGCACTCGACCCAAGCATCTGCAGATTTTCTAGTTTATCTCCAAAATAAAATTGAGGTTATTGGGTAAGGATTGTACAGGCTGAACAAACCTCTCCCCACCTGGTAGGTTAATTGGCCACTATGACTTGTTTTTAGTGTGTAGGGAAGGGGTTAATGTGGGGAAAATAAAATGCTGAGTGTAAATCATTGTTATAAGTTGCATTGGGGTTGAAGGCCTGTTTCTCTGTTGCATTTCTGCTGACAAGCTGGTCTTTAAAATTAGAGAAGATTTTGCAGTAAGCAAAAAAAATTCTAATTTGCTCCAGGCTTGCACTGTTCCTTGGTACATACAGGCAGCTTTTCAATATGGGGCCTGTGAGCATCTTAAGTTTTAACAGTGCTCCCTTTCCAACCAAGATTTTAATTGGCAAAGCCCCAAACTCTGAAATTCCTTCCCTAAAGTTCTCCATCCCTCAGTCCTTTTGCTCTTCCAAGACTCCTTACAATCCGTCTTTTGATCGAACATTTGGTCAGCAGCCCTAATATGTTTAATAACGCAATGCATTAGATTTTGATAATGCGACTATGAAGTGCCTTGGGTTACTTGCATAAAGGAGGTGTAAAAATAGAAATAAAAGTTGAAAATGTTGAGAAGAGTTAGCATTTGTGGAAAGAGAAAAGAGTAATATTTCAGGTCCTGGACATATTCTGCACTGGAAATTGTATGGAAGGGTTTGTGGGATGCAAGCTCCAAGACTTGAATCACAATAACCAATGATCTTTTATTAGCTACCAGTTGAACAATAAAACAGACATGCACACAAGCACTCACGCTGACTCACACCCAACTCTAGGACCTGTCGGGGAAGGAAGAGGCTCAGTGCAGTGGGAGGCAAAAGGGGAGGATTCCTGAGAGTTAGACCTCGAGGGAAAATGTGCCCTTGTATTAGGGCAACCCACGGGGATTTTACAGCTTCCCACCCCAGGGAATATGGAGGACTGTGGCTCTGCTCTGGTATCTCCGTGCACCGGGATAGCCTTAGGAAGCACAGTGCCCCATTAACTGTGGTCCTCACAGCTAGCATCCACTGTAGCGACCACAATCCAGCTAGGGAGCAGAAGCATCGACTCGTGGAGGAAAAAAAGAGGGAGAGAAAGAGCCCACTCAGATTTAAATATGTCCTGCTCTGCTGAGCAGGGGCTAATTACCAGGCCCAGCCAATGACAGTGCATGTTCAGGCTTGTGGACCAGAATGCACCTGATTGGCTGATTGCCGGACAGTGGGGTGAGGCTTTCGATAAAAGGAGATTGCTGATCGGCCAGTGGTACAGAAATAAAGGAAAATGTTTTTTGCTTTAGGTAGCAGGGAGAGGGAGAAAAGTTTGGGACAAAGGAAGCAACTGATAGGATGAGGCTGACTGATTTTATGCAACAAATATAATCAGATTAAGTTTCTTTCCCTGTGTTACGTGTAGTAATAACACTGGAGGGACATGCTAATATATTTCGAAGAAGGTCATACCAACCATCAAGCCCATTTATGTTAATCCTATGCTAATCCCATTTTCCCCACATACTATTTTCTACAGTGTCTTTGGAATTTAGGAGAAAACTGGAAAACCACACCGTCACAGAGTCCATGCAAGCTCCACACAGATATCACCAGAGGATGGCATTGAACCTTGCCACTGGAGCTACATGGTATAAATGTAGAAATCACATGGAACAGTTTGGGTGGATAGTAGATCCCTTTAAGGTAGTGGTTCTCAACCTTTTCTTTCCACTCACATACTACTTGAAGTAATCCCTATGCCATCGGTGCTCTATGATTAGTAAGGGAAGGTTGAGAATCACTGCTCTAGTCCCAATTCATTTCCTTTAGAGTTATGAAACCGTGCACATATTGAGTCAATTAGGTATGATTAAAACAGTAGTTTTCAAACTTTTTCTTTCCATTCACATACCACTTCAAAGCAATCCTTTACTAATCACAGGGCACCGATGGCAAAGGGAATACTTAAAGTGGTATGTGGGTGGAAAGAAAAAGGTTGAGAACCACTGCTTTAAGGCAGAGCTGGATAAGAGTAAACAGGAATTAAAGATTATTATAGTTGGGTTAAAAAAAAGTGTTGGATGAGAGTTGGGATTAAAGTTCTGGTGATTCCTGTGGCCACTCTAAAGGCAGAAAATCCAACATGGATTATTCCGGAGTTGAGATATGCGATCCTGATTGTTGCCATTGAGCTCACTGGAAAGTGCACAGACAAAGATATGCCTAACACATATCTGATGATTGACCACCTGAGTGAGATGTGAATTGGATGCAGATGCCTGTGTACCTGGGCCTTGAGTAGAAATGGCAATGCTCTAAAGAAGTCACTGGAAGGAGAATCTTTGTCACAGATTCCTGCCTGATGAGTGTGACTTGTGGACAGTGTCTGTACTGCCTGCCTTACTCTGTGATGACCTGTGATCTTCCAGGTTTTGCTGTGAATCGGAAACTCGAATCGGGGCCAACGGAGTGGAAGACGTGAAGAGCAATCCATTCTTTGAATGTGTGGACTGGGAACATATCCGGTGAGTGCAGGAGCCCAGGTCTGGAGAGAAACTATCCTGACCTGTATTCTCTCCTTCATTCAGCACTTGGCCTTACAGATTTTTCCACAGGTTTCCTCTCTCTTTCTGGCTTCACTCACTGCAATGCACTTGGCTTTCTGGTGCATGAGTCAGCCCATCCTATACTCCTCCATCCTGCACAGCTGCAAACAGTCGTCATAGCTATCCCGCGAGGTCGAGGATGATGGTCTTCATTCCATTGATCTATTTATAGGCTCTCAAGTGACATTAGTCCATTCTTGGAGAGTGCCCCACAGAATGAAGATGCCTGTGTGTGTATTTGTTTAATGTGTACTTAATGTTGCACTCTAAGAAGCACATGATATTTCATAAATCAACCAACTAATTCCAATGGCATGGAAACCATGATGATTGGAGCTGATGGATTTGTTGCAGCCTTCGTCCGCCTTCACAGCCATTGAATTTGAAGTAACTTCGTCTGCCTGTTCCACCATTGAGGTCTTGGATGGATTGTTCTTTGTTAAAGACCTCACCCTCAGCCATACCGCCATAGCTGACTCAACCAGGAGCATAGCTCCAGACAGCATCGCTCTTGGGATTACAGGACCACACACGCTTCTCCACCACAACAAGGTGACAATCCACAGAGAAGCAGCTGAGAAAGGATATTCAGTAAAACCCCTGGTATTCAGCACCTATGAGGATTTGTAGATGCCAGATAAGTGAAGTTGCCAGTCGCTTGAGATTGTGTGTTGCGTGATTCACGAACTTACCACCAGGGGACATCAATTTTAAACGTTCATATTTTTTACCTATTTATTTTCTCGGAAATTTTTTTTGCCAGTTGCTTGAGGCTGCTGCTTGAATTCTGGATAACAGGAATTTTAATGTCATAATTTTGGAGGCAGTACAGAGGAGGATCACTATGTTTTATTCTGGAAACGAGGAGTTAGCTTGAAAGGAGAGTGTGGGCTGAAATTCTTAGGAGTTTAGAAGAATTGGGGATGGGAGAGGGATATGGAAACTTAAAATCATGAAAGGAATGGATAAGGTAGAAGCAAGGAGGTTGTTTCTACTGGCAGGTGAGACTAGAACCAAGGGACATGATTCATGATTCGGGACCGAGATGAGGAACTGCTTTTCCCTGACAACAGTGAATCTGTGGAATTCATTGTCCAATGAATTAATAGAGGCTACCTCATCAAATGTATTATGGGACAGATAGATCTTTGAATAACTGGGGAATTGGGGGTTATGTGGAAAGGCGAGGTGGAGCTGAGACAATGGCAAGATCAGCCATGATCTTAATGAATGGTTGACCAGGGCCAATGGGCCTGTTGACTGACTCCTGCTCCCATTTAGTGTTTTAGTGTAATCTGTTTGCTGGCATGTCTGTGTGCGGGCCAGTTGTTCCCTGCAGGCTGCTGGTGTGCATCAGATACCCTGAGCACACACACTGCTTGGAATATGTCCATATGGGATCACTTGTCTCCTGTATGAAGCTGTCCTGAACCCACTGATCATTTATACCTCTAATTGCTATATTATTCAATCCTCATTAATTTGGTTAGTTTCTCCACCAATCACCAGATTCTAATGAAACCTCTTTCAACAGGGAAAGACCAGCAGCAATATCGATTGAGATAAAGAGCATCGATGATACATCTAACTTTGATGAATTTCCCGATTCAGACATCTTACAGCCTGGTAAGGATTTCAAGGAGGGAATGACTTGTTCCTCAATAGATCTGTGCAAGTTCACCAAACGTAGAAGGCCTGCTTTGTCCAAACATTAAATTCTAGCTGTTTGTTATAAGTGAGCCTGAATAAATAAGAGATTAGACATTGAGCCCAGTTCTGTCAGTGAGACCCTTTTATTGGGGGATGGGTTAATAACACAGCTTGGTACATCAGTAAGAATGCCTCTGACAACCTTTTGACATTTGACTTGACCTCAATGCTCACCCACCTCTGTAAGACCAGAGATCTCTCGTGCCTGCACGTTCTAGTCAAGGCAACTGGCTAGTGGATTTGCAGCAGAACTTTGAGGTGGGATAACTTGTAGTCATCAAGTGTATGGACGAGAGGAATGGGGTTTTGAGTCAGCATAATGTATGATGGGCATCTCAAAGTCTTGAGCACATTTTATTATTTCTTTTTTCTGTTTTGTATTTCTGGGTCAATATCTGACTAGCTTGCCCTGAGAATTTTTGTTTTTAATATTTTTGCATTAAAGGTGAGACTATCTCTACCTCCACAGTAGACCCACCTGTTCCAAAGCACATTCTCACTGCAGGCTACCAGTCCTTGATAATCTGACCCATGATTGCCTCCAGGCCAGTGGACTTTCTCTACCAACCAGGGACAAAGTGGTCGTCCATTCTCAGTCCCTTCACATGTCCCAGTGGGAAGTGTCTGTATCAATGCTCTTATCCAATTTTTTTAACAAAAGGCAGTGAAGAAATTGCCTGTTTGGCCCATTTTACCTCTCCCTAATCTCCAAAAGTGTTACCTAGCTAGTTAAAGTCACTATTTGCTCTTTCTTTAAAGCCCTGGAATTTTTCTCACTTTTCTGTAACTTCCCTTTTGAATCTGATCTACCAGTCTTCCAGGTTGTGTGGTGCTGATCATTACTTGAAACCATAGCCTACTTCCCTTTCCATGGGGTTGGTTATATCCCATGCTCCTGTAAATAATGTGACATTTGCCCTGCTCTCCCTGATGTGTTTATGTGAAGTTAATGTGTTTGAATATGATGTGGTGTTTTCTGATATTCTTCCCCAGGAGTATCACAGGCAGGGCTAGAAAATAGTGGTAAGAAGTGCCTGTCCTCTAAGACAGGTAACAAGCATTTTATTCCCCTCAACCCTTACTAAAATCCACTGGTCCTTTACTTCGCAGCTGCTTTTAACGTTTTTGGGGCGGGGGCAGCCATTTTCTAACCTCCTTTGTTTCTCTGGGCTGTGGGATAGATTTGTTGACCCATGAATTTTCAAAGGCTAGTTATAGTGAGGCAGATGAGCAAAAGAGCTAGAGCAGGGGTAGGCCGTTCACCTGTTCTTGCCTTCTCCCGATTGTTCCTTTTTTACATTCAGAAATATTTCTGTCATCTCCTAGAATATATTTAGTGACACTACCTCTGTGGCAGATAGTTAGTTCCATGGGTTCGCCACCCTCTGGATAAAGAGGTTTTTTTAGATCTCAGTTTGAAATGTCACACCCTGTATCCTGGTGCTGTGGTCCCTAGTTCTGAACTCTGTAACAATTGGGAATGTCCTCCCTGCATCTAGTTTGTCTGCTCCTGTTAAAAATTACCAGTTTCTATGCGATCCTCTAATTTTGTCTACGCAACGTGGACCCAATTAATCCTGCCATCCCAGGAATCAGTCTTTTGAAACTTAATTACACTCCTGTAACCCCAATGATTTACCCCATTTTACACACAATTAAAGAATACACTCGTTTCTTTCAGCACAAAACATTATGCTCTTCAGGCACAGCACTGAATTCTTCAACTCCCCAACCACCACCCAGCCAAACCCCACTTACCTTCTCATTGGCTCACCGCTCTCACTTTCCTCTTCCTTCTGCATCTGTGATCCATCATCTGCGTGCTGACGCTTAACACATCTGCACATGCATGCTATTACTCCCCCACGTCACTGCTTACATAATTAGCGGTGACCAGCACCACTCCCGTTGGAGGTAAGTGTGCAACTGCGACAGTTTCTCCCCAGCCTCCGAGCCATGCAAGGAGAGCAACTGAGGGGAACTGTCCTGTTACATAATGGTCTGGAGGGCTGGCTGTTCAACCTGAATTTGTACGATACTGCGAGGCAAAGGCAGGTGATGTACGGTCTGACTGGCAGGAGTACGACTGGTCTTCCGACTCTGGCCCTGAAGCAGAACATGGACCATTGATATATGCTGGCATCAACTGGTCGATTTAAAAACTTCATTCCTGTTGATCGCAAAAGCCTCTGGGTGGCGTCATAAGACCTGAACAGGACCATTGTAAATGGGCTGAAGTGGATTGCGAACAGCATCTTACTGAAGGAGCATGAGTACAGTGTTGTAAATCATTCAACACAAACACTGCAGGTGACGCATGTCGTGTCGGAGTAATCATGTTTTCCCGAAGATGATCAACATAACCAGCCAAATTATAGAGCATTGAGCCTATGATTCACAAATTCACGCTATGTAGGGCCATATACTTGTTTTGCCGCTGAACATCCAAGATTTGCCTTAACAGCTGTACACACGCCGAGGAGAACCGTAAGCAAACATTTCCTCCACGTAGATGCATCGCCACCTGGTGTCAATGCTGCTTTCAATTGCCGATGGTAAGCTAAAGTGCGAATACAGTAGTGGCCAAAAGATCAGTGAGGGCTCAGAATAATGCTGACTCGAATTGAGATCCTCAATCTACGGTAAAGGTGCCTGGAACACCGAAAGATGCACGGAAGCCTAAACAATGGTCTCTGCAGAGATGTCAGTGACAGGAATGGCCTCCTGCCTCCTGGTCGTCCAGTCCTCACACATAAGCAGATAAGCCTGAAATGGCGGAAGCGGGCCTACCAAGTTCAGGTGCACATGCTGGAAACAGGAATCTAGAACAACTAAATCCCACAACTTGAATATCATGTATCTGGAGATTTTAGAGCATTGACATGGTAAGCAGGTCCTTGCCAATAATCCAACATCCCTTTTAACGTGAGGACAGGTAAAACATTCCATAATCAGTTTGATGCTCTTCTACCAGGATGAGATAGATTATGAAGAGACTCCAAAATCTCCTGCCTCATTGCCACTGGCACAAAAGGCCTAGGTCTTCCTGGGGAAAAAAATGGCATTCATCCAGGGTTACATTTTGGAAAATGGAGACCAGAGTTGATCCAGCAATACCGGATAAAATTAGTGTGCTGATACCGAGCCGTGGCGATGAAATTGATGGCAGTATTTATATGTAAGGCATCAGTGTCATGCCTGGGCTAAGCGTCGGCCATGGCATTTGTTTTTCCTTGGATGTGCCGTATGTCTGATGAAAATTAAGATGAAGTCCAAGTTCTGAATTTCTCGGAATTTCAAGGTACGCCTAAGAGGCTGGTTGTCTGTATAAATGTTGAAAGGAGGACCTTCCAATAAAAAGCGGAAATGTTTCACTGCGAGATAGATGGCCAAGAGTTCTCGACCAAATGTACTTTTCTTTGCCTGAGCCGGTGACAGCTTGGCTGAAAAGAAAAATGGCAGAGGTTCCTATTGCCCACAGACTCATTGTTATAACACAGATGCATCTGTGGGAAAAAAGAGCAAGGCATTGGGCTTTTGATGTACAAGCATAGTGGCATACGCAAGCCTAGTCTTCACATCATTGAAAGCATACACGGCAAAGTTAATGGTCTTATTGGATCCTTTTAGTTGTTCCATAATGGGTAATAGAGATACTGTGGCATTCAGCAGAAAATGGTGATTAACAATTCATCATGCCTTAAAAATTGTCACAACCAGCCAAAAATAATGGGTGTAGGAAATTCTCAAATTTCTCACACTTTTGATTCTTCAGACAAAATACCATGTTGTGTAACTATGTCCCAAAAATATAAGATCAGTAGTACCAAAAACGCAAAATTTATCAAACCCCTTAAAGAATGAGATAAGCTTGTGCTCCTATTCATCCACATTTGTGACCAGAATATCGATGATGTAAACAAACACAAAATCGAGGCCGGCGAGTACATGGTCCATAAACTGCTGGAATGTCTGAGCTGCATTCCGTAGTCCGAATGGCATTCGCAGAAACTTAAACGTGCTGAAATGAGTGATTACTGCCATCTTGGTGACATCCGAAGGCTCACTGGAATCTGATAGTCAGCACATACTAGATCTATTTTCCCCAAATACATGTTTGTCATGGAGGTTTGCTGAAAAGTCTTGTAAATTGGGAATATTGTCTCAGGCAGGCACAGTGGAATTGTTCAGGGCATGATAATCACAAGGCCGTCAATCACCAGGAGATTTTTTTGGAATCATATGGAACAGTGAAGCCCAGCAGCTGTTAGATCTGCAGACTATGCCTAACTTTTGCATGTGGTCGAATTCCAATTTTGCGATTTTAAGATGGTGCCACCATGGGACCCCAAGTCTCTATATGGTGGGCTACTGCATGTTTAATGTCAATATGGTGATATGATGGGGTCACTAGGTGAGGGAAACACTTAAACAAGGCTCTGAAAGGGCAGGAGCCAAATTGAAGTTTCGCCAGGAGGAATGACAAATGCAGCTCACGTGGTCCACGGCACAGCAATTTCTTTTTTACAAATCCAGCAACAAAGAAAAATTTGACAAGAAATCCGCTCCCAAGATTTGGCATATTTGCAACCGTAAAAAACCACCGAAAAGGTTTGTTGAGGCCAAAATCTAACGTGAGTGAACTCCAGCCATGTGTTTGAATATGAGAATTGTTCGCGGATGAGAGAACACATAACACATTAGGGTGCATGCATTCCTCCATGATTGGAGGGACCTCAGATATCTCTGCACTGGAATCGACAAGAAATTAAACATTGAAAAATGGTATTTGAGGAAGAGACAGCGGCCAACGTACCCATGGGCAACAGTTGCCTCTACTGGACCTGATCATTTCGCGGTACAAGTCACAATGTGGCTGACAGAACCAGGCAGCAGCACCAAAATTTCCAATGCTTCCAACAAATATGTCGTTTGTCACCTCTACCACGTCCTCGACTCCATGATTCCAACCAGGTTGACGGAAGGAATTCTGTGGCGTGGTCAAATCCTGGATCTGTGTAGTCAGTGCTGCTCCAACTCCGTTATCTTCAATTGATGATGTGCTGGCACTTCAAAAGGTGCATTTGCTTCTGTTGACTAGAGGAAGTAGCTAATCCTTCTTTCTTCATTGTGGAGGCCGTGGACATAATGAGGTCGACATGACTGAGGGTGGACATTCGAAGGACACTCACCAAATGCTCTTGAACATGATGAGGTGAACATCAAAGGAACCTCTATTTCCAAAAATTGCCTTCAACAGGATCTGTTCCTGCAAGACTTCATCTCCTCAACATCTGTGATGGTTGCCTATTGCCTAGGCTGTCATCATCTAGTAATTTGGTAATACAAGTCTCCCTAGATCACTGCAGAATAGCCACTTTAAGGACGTCGTATGGGAGATTACCATTCGAATCCACTAAGACATCCTCTATTTCACAGGCTATCTGCTCTGGAAGACATGCCGCAAGTAAACTGTATTTTGTCTTTTGACGTGTCACACTGAGGGCAGAGAATCAGGCCTCAAGGATCGTGAACCACGCTGGTGCAATATTAATAAAAAGGGAGGGGGTAGAATCTCTAGTTTGAACTTCTCACTGCTCCTGTAAGGGGTTTATCCTCCTTACTATCCATTTTAAACTAGAAGATGCTGTGAACTCACAGGGTCACCTCTTGTAATGACACTGATTTACCCAGTTTACACACAATTAAAGAATACACTCACTCATTTCTTTCAGCACAAAATGGAGTCGACTTTCTTTATTCACTTCAGACACAACACTGAATTCTTCAACTCCCCAACTACCCAGCAAAACCCTTCTGACTTTCTCATTGGCTTGCTGCCACAAAGGTGATCCTGACACTCTCACTGTCCTCCTCCTACGTCTGAGATCCATCACCTGTGCGCTGATGCTTAACACACCTACGCACGCATGCATGCTATTACTCCCACGCATCACTTTGGTTATGTCATCAGCGATGACCGGCACCGGTCCAGTGACACTCCCTACATGGGTGATTAAAACTGAACACAGAACGCCAGAAGTGAGACTCACCAAGGCCCTGTTCAGTTGCAGTAAGATGATCCTGCTTCTGAACTCAAATTGCAATGAGACCAACTTATCTATCTTACTAACTGCTTGCTGGCTCTGAATGCTTTTAGTGACTGATCTTGTTGCTTCATTCCTCATCCGCCATTCAGATAGTCTGCATTTTGTTTTTAGAACCACAGCCAGTAACCTTTCTCATTCTCGTTAAACTGCATCTGCCCTCCATTTGCCCACTCATCCAAATTGTTTGAATTACAATAGAGCATCTTTTCCCCATCCTCCCCTACTCTTCCCCCCCCCCTGCAAACCTCGCATTCCCCCGTCCAAGCCTTGATATTATGGAGTAGCTAAGGCCAAAGCACTAATTCGTGATGAGGGCTTCCACTCCAAAATGTTAACTGTCCGTTGCCTTCCATGGAAGTTGCCTGACCTGAGTTCTTGCAGCATGTTATGTGTATTGCTACACTGCGCCGCACTTAGTGCTGGCTGTCAACTGGAGGATGGTCTTTTTATTCGATGGTTTTCTTTGTTGATCTATTCTTGTGCTATGCCAGGACATTACCCCAATCCCATGTGCTATAATTTTGCACACCAAGGTCTTGGGAATTTATCAAAAGCCTTCTAAAAGTCCAAAAGCACCATGTCCATTGGCTGTCCCTTGTCTGTCCAAAAAGAGTCTGGGCTTGTGAGCAAACCTATGCAGACTGTCCAGTCCTGGTGATGCTGTTCAAGTATTCTGTTACATCTTTTTCAATATTTCCATGATTTATCCCTTTAAACAATTTTGTGAAACATTACATTTCCAGCCTCTCTCAAATCCAGGTTTGTTTCCTACTCACTGCCCCCCACTGATTCAATGAGGTAGTTCCTTTGATTTGTAACGGGTGCCATTAAAGATGGGCTATTGTAGTTTATAAGAGGCACAGGGAGTCCAAGCTGGAGTGGCCCTATCTGATAGGGTTGGCTGTTCAATACAATTCTTGCAGCTCTACAGCAAGTGGGGCTAAAGGAGCCCTAGAGAAAGAGTGAGGGAGATGACAGGCAGGAAGAATCCTCCCCCCTCTCTCTCTCTCTCGCTCTCTCGCTCTCTCGCTCTCTCAGGGATCTGGAGATCAAGGAGCAGCAGTGATTAGTGAGCAAAACCTGTGTCAGTGGGCTGTCTGTGCTGAACATCGCATTGAACTCTTCTCATCCCTGTGAAACGCTGCAGGGAGGCATCAGTTAAGGGCACAGAGATGAGCAGTATTACCCCACAGGAACCACAGGCCAGTGCTCTAACCAGGCCCTGAGGTTAGGGAAGTGTGTGCTTTAGATCAGAGAAACAAAGTAGTAATGAAATGGCTGGCTTCACTTATGGGGTCAGTGTGTGTGACTGGCCTCTTGGGTGTCATCTGATGCCTGCGTGTCTTTTTAACTGGGTCACCAGCTTCTGACACAAGCTGCCACAAAATGCTTTTAACCTGTCTGCTTGTAATGGGGGGTAATGTGTTTAAACAGAACTAACTTCCATAAGCAACTGGTCCTGCAACATGCAACTTGGTAACTGTCTCACTGGGATTGCAGGAGTCCAGGGCAGAGGGCCGTGTGGTTTTACAGTACAGAAACAGGCCCTTTGACCCAATTCATCCATGCCCACCAGGATGTCTGCCTGAGCTTGTCACATTTGTCTGCCTTTGGCCCATTTCCCTCAACCTTTCAACCATCTACCTATCTTAAATTTTGCAATTGTGCCTGCCTCTTACCACTTGTTCTAATAGCTCGTCCTTCATGCACATCAACCTGTGTGGAAAATGTGCCCCTCATGTCTTTTTAATCTTTCCCCCTCACCTTAGAATCGGAGAAAATAGATGCAGGAGAAGGCCATTCGATCCTGCAACACTATTCAATATGATCATGGCTGATCAAGCAACTTCATTACCCTATTCCTGCTTCTCTCCATATCCCTTGATCCCTTTGGCCATAATGGCCACATCCAACTCACTTAATTTTAATGCATAACCAACATTTCAGTCCTGAGCCCTCCAAGGTACATGCTACATAACCAATGTTTTGGACTTGAAGCCTTCATCAAGATATATGAACTGTATCTTTATCTTTGCTACATAAAGTGCATTGTTTGAACTGCTGAGTTTCTCCAGCATTGAGTTTTTAATGAACTGGTTTCAACAACTTTCTGTGGCAGGGAATTCCACAAGTTCACAACTCTAAGAGAAGTTGTTTCTCCTCATCTCAGTCCCAAATTACTTGCCCCTTAAGACAGTGACCCTTTGTTCTGGACTTCTCCAATATTGGAAACCTTCCTGCACTAATCCTGTCTGAATGAAGTCCTTCCTCATTCTTCTGAATTCCTGTGAGTTTAACCTGAATTTATCCCATCTTTCTTCATCCATCAGCTTTGCCGTCCCAGGAATCAGTCTGGTGAACCTTTGCTGCACCCTCTCAATAGTATGAATGCCCTTCCTCAAATTAGAACAACAAAATTGAATACAACATTTGAGGTCTGGCCTCACCAAGACCCTGAATACCTGCAGTAAGACCTCCCTTCTATATATAAAACCTCTCGCAGTACAGACCAACATGCTGTTCTTTCTTCATTGCCTGCTGTACCCGCTCTACCACCTTCAATCACTGATGCACCATGACACCCAGGTCCCATTGAGCCTCCACTTTTTCCAATTATATCTATCTGCCTTCCTGTTATTGCCAGCAAAGTAGATAACCTCACATTTATCTATTTTATACTGTTCTCCACCATATCATTTTCTTACTCTCCTAAACTGTCCAAGTCCCCCTGCAGCTTCTTGGAATTTTCCTCACATTGCCACCCAGCACCGCATCATCGCTACACCCTCTAGTTTTAGACGACTCTACTCCAGGACAAAGATGCCGAGTATTTATCTTATTTATGCCTCTCATTATTTTGTTTACCTCCAAAATCTCCTCTCAGCCTCTTGCTCCCCAGATAGAAAAGTCCCAGCCTCTCCTTGTAACTCAACCCCTGCCAGTTGCATTGTGGTGAATCTTGTGTGTCCTTTCCCGATTAATGACATCTTTCTTCTAATTGGATGACCAGAACTGCGCACAATACTCGAGCACGGTCTCACCAATGTACAAGCTTTCATGGAACCGTGTACCTGACCCCTAGGTCTCTATGTTCTGCAACACACTTCAAAGCCTTACCATTTGCTGTGCTTTAACCTACCAAAGTGCAACACCTCACTGCCGGATCCTGTCTGAGCTGAGTGTTTCCAGGATTTGGTTAAAAACACAATGCTGGAGAAACTCAACAGATCAATCAGAGTACTTTATATAGCAAAGATAGATGCATAACCAACATTTCAGTCCTGAGCCCTCCAAGGTACATGCTACATAACCAATGTTTTGGACTTGAAGCCTTCATCAAGGTATATGAACTGTATCTTTATCTTTGCTACATAAAAGTGCATTGTTTGAACTGCTGAGTTTCTCCAGCATTGAGTTTTTATTTCAATCACGGTTTGTGGAGACTTTTTTTAATTTTATTCCGATTTCCAGGATTTTCTGTTTTTATTATAGATCAGGTTTGAAGTGGTGTGTAGTGGGTAAGCAGACCCACGATTGTGCTGAGAGACCACATGCCATGCCCCCCCATAAATTCAGATACACCTCAAAAGACTGTCAGCATCTGGTTACCACTACCCTGGTGACGTAGGGAGAAAGTAGTTTGTTTTACTGGATAATTCTTGTCAAATGGTAGATCATAAAACCCAGTGGACCACTATGCAGAGAGTAATGATGCTGATGTCCACTTACCTCTGCTTTTGTTATATTGGTGGGGTGGAGGTCAGGGAAACTATTGCTGGAATTTTCTCTGCTGCTGAACCAACCCATTAACCAGCAGTAGGTACAAAAGGGAGCACAGTTTTACGGGCTTGCGAACTGTTAGTGGAGCTAGCTGATTGCTCCTCTTGTATAATTTGACCTGATGTCAAGGCCTTACTGTGATGTATTTCTTCCTTCCAGTCACAGTGAGCAACCATTCTGAGTCGGATTACAAGAACAAAGACTGGGTCTTCATCAACTACACATATAAACGATTTGAAGGACTGACTGCCCGAGGAGCAATCCCCTCTTACATGAAGTCTGGAAAATGATGAACTTTGATCCGGGGGCTTAAGTCACTGCTTTAGTGCCTGTCTTTCCTGCGCAACTCGATTGGTCCTTTGGCTCAGCCTCACTGCCGTGGATAGTGACAGTTGTGAAGGACTGAAGATTTTATTCTTAATATCCAGATATCCTTTTTAATCTCTCTTCCTGGGCTTTGGGACTGATAATTTGACGGGAAGCAGCCCTGGACCGTGGGCAGCACCCGTTTAAATCATCAGTGCTGGCAGTGGAAGGCTCAGTTAATTCCAGGGCAGTTGCCTGAAGTTTGACGCCCTGCCTTTCACTGTACTGCTACCAGGTGGCTTTGTGTCCCCAGTAGGTTGCTACTGTTAAACGGAGCACACCTTTACCAGCAATGATATCCAAAACATCTCTAAATGATGTTCCCTTCAGTGGTGTATGGGGCAAGTGTACCTCATTTCCTCCACCACCCCTCGCCCATCCTCCCTCTCCTTCAAGGGCCAATCTTTTGTGAATTTTGTCAGTATTTTGCAAATTCCGCAGTTCCTGCCCAGGGAAAGAGAGATGGTATTGGGACAGTGTAATGAGGTTACCAGTATACAAGAGGAGAGCAGCTCAGCAATCGCAAGGCGGGCAGCTCACATGTGGGTCAGGACATCTGGAGATGTACGTGGCTGCTGGTGCACAGCTGGCTGGTGCACATATACCAAGCACACAGCTGCCCATTTGCTTTGTGCTGGTTAGTGGTGGCTCCCATCAATTCTGTTGATGACTGCAGACAGCAAGGTACTTTACTCATCATGTGTTTTTATCCCTATCTGGATGCATTTAAGTGGATGGGGTTCGTAAATGGTGATTTCTCCTTTCTTTCAAACTATATATGCAGTTTTTATTATTTTATAAGGGGAGCATTTATGGTGGTTGTCATTTGTAAATACCGGTTGTGTGTTTGTACCTGTATAGAAAATGTTTGCGTGATTTGCATTACTTGTGGGAGGAGATGTAAGGGATTGGGTGTGGATCTCTGCAGCCCTGGCTAAGAATCTCCTCTCTCCAGAACTAAAGTCTGGCATTACAGTAATACCTCACATTACAATAGGGATGTGTTCCTAGAAACCACTTCATTGTATGAAATGTCATTATAATAGCCATTTTATAATGATGTACATAAAGAAGTTTATGTAGCCAAAAAAAAGGAGAGTTCATGATAAACTTTGGAGGCTCACAGTGGACTTTTTTGTCATGCAGGTCTTTGGAATCTGAGGTTTTACTGTATTTGTTTGTAGTTGGTGCACTGGCTCCAATGTGGAGAGGCTGGTGATCAAAAGTACAGTCCCTACCCCATTTGATCCTTTGTAATTGGAAATCCCTCCTTATTTTTCTCCTGATTCATTTCTCTCCGCACTACCTATTTTAACTGGGATTGAGCTTTTAGGTCCAACATTACTTTGTAACCCCATTTATCACTTGCTTTAGATGCTTTTTTTTCGTGGCACTTCACCTTTAAGAGGGCAAAAGATAAAAATCCATGATGCTGCTACTTGTGAACCAGATATTTTGGTGATTGCCTTCCACTCCTCTGTCAAGCAGTGGGTTTTGATTTCATGCTGGGTTTTCCAATTGTGTGGCAGAAGGAACCACAGAATGTGACAAGGATGGCTGCTTCCTTTAGTCTTTGAAAGGATTTCAGCCAAACCGGACTCCAGGATGTGGTCATGGTGAGATCTGGGTGTTGTACGTTATTCTGAGAATGCTTGAATGTGTTATGATGGAGCCTTAACAACTGAGAGAAAGCAACACAGGCTATTACCTTATTCTTCCAAACCTCCCAGGGACCAGTTCCATTCCTTCCCATTGGTCTCACTCCTTTTCCATGGGGTGATCTGGAGGTGGTTTGTCCCATTCGTCATTCCTTCCAGTACACGTGACAGTAACTGATATTCAATCCCACCCAGTTTTGGTGTTGGGATTGAATGTCAGTCACTATCTTTCTTTGGAAGTGGACATTCCTGAAGGGAACCTGAAGCCCAAGGGAAGGTGCTCACACTGATGAAGATGAATGGCATTTAACCCCGCACAGTAAGGGATGTTCAGTCCCATGATACTGAGACACCCAAAAATACTTCCACCTCTAACCCCACTAGCAACCCTTTTTTGGGAATTGGTTCTAGGGGTGCCTATGTTTTCTGATGATCAGAAAAAACAAATTGTAAATGGAAAATATCAGTGCACCTCATTGATTGAGATAGCTGCTACTGCAGTGTGACATTGACATTGGCTTGGCTTCGCGGACGAAGATTTATGGAGGGGGTAAATGTTCACGTCAGCTGCAGTGTAGTGGCAAAGTATATGCTGTTTTCTGCTTTTCATCTTTCACATGCACCTTCCTGTGAGTGAACAAATCCTCCCAGCGGGACTCTGCTGGAAGGCACAGTCACAGAGGCCAAATGTCTTTTCCACCCCCTTTGAGAGTCGCATCTGAACAGGCAATGCATCTGGAACTGCTCAATCCCAGTGGGTCATGTGCATAGTGTCAGAAGAGAGGGTTTTTGCAGTGATTAAAACACCACCAGAGTGGTCCTGTGGATTGTCCTGGCAATAAACGTCCCGGCCTTCATCCATCAGAAGCTACGAGATGTTCAAGATCTATCGCTAGTCAGTTGCATGAGGTACTCAAGTTAGCCCAGCAACACTGGCAACCTTTTTCGAGGGGAAGACTGAGGATGAAAGCCAACTTCACCCCTCCATAATTGATGCATCTGTTTCTTTTATCTGAGCTTCCACATCCAAGACTGTAGTTTTGCTTCAGTCCCTGCAAGGGCTGGATCTGCATCAATATCTGGGCTTTGTAGCAGACCATTGGAAGGTTGAGCTGGAGAAAGGGATGTGTTTGTGGCCTGTGTTGCTGGGCCTGGAAATGATTGGAATCTGGTGTAAGTATTATATAAGTTGCATAATTGCTTTTTATGAATGGCCACCTCTCTTTAAACCTGTATTATAAAAAGACTTTTTACATAACTTGTGCTTGTATGTTTTTGAAGACTATTTCTATCCTTTATTCTGCGCATGCCCTTCTCTGAGTTGCACAGAGGGCCACATCACCTGACAACCAAGGGTGATTATTTGGGGATGTGCTCATTGTCCAAGTGCCTGCTAAAGGAAGTGAGCTGTTCATATCAGAAGTTTTGGATTCCATCTTGATATCTAATCGTATACTGAGCTTACTAAAAAAAATGGGTGAGATAGGGCAGGGTATTATCCATGAAGACAAAGGTGCCTATCTACAGTAATTAGCCGGTGAAACTCCTCTATAAATTGTTTTACTGCTTGCAATTGTCAAAAATTGAATCAGGCTGGAGAATAAAAGTAATGCTCGGGTGGCTCACTTAGCTACAAGAACCTATAGAGAGTTGCCATGAACTGTCTAAGGAATTGGGAAAAGCCAAGCAGAACATACTTGAGGGGGTCTATTGTTTCTTAAATCCTAACAATGAAAATGTTCAGAGAAATTAACTTTTTTAAGCAATCACTGATGGGAAGAGATTGTGTTGGCAAACCTGCACAAGGGCTGCTCTATTGAAAACTGATCTTGTTTAACCTTTTTGCAGATCGGTGATTACAAATCCCCTAGGTTCTTTATCCAGGCCAATTAAGGTATTCAATGTCATTTCACCCATTTGTTAAGAAAATGCTGTAATCTATTATTGTTAACAAGGTCCTTCGATTTGTCAAACTTTATTTTTGAGGATGTAACTGGATTTAGAAGTATTACAGCGATGCCAGCACCCAAACGGCTGTGGTTACCAACAGCAGTAGGTCCTCACCTTGACAACATTGATAGGAGGCTCTGTCAGGAAGTGAGTTGATGAGACAAGACGGTGGCTGAAAATGAATGATAAGGTAAGACTTTTGCAGGATGAGCACATTTTAGGAAATTCTGGCTTATGAATCCCAGGAGGTTAATAAGTATGTAGCAAGCAATTTGAGGTAAATAGGATTGAAAACTTTATTACAGCATGCTCAAGTACAAGAATGAATAATTCTTGCGCCAATGTACAGGCCAGAGACTATACCTGCAGTATTGTAGTTTTCCAGTGAAGGAGACATGCCTACCAGGGCTGAGGAATAGGATGACGTTGCTGAGATGGTACTGACAGTGGCTCCATTCAACCCTACGCACATTTCCTCAAAGCCTTTCCATCATCTGCAATGTGCGGGGGCGGTGGGGTGCAGGAGCCCCATCATCAGGGCCTGAGGAGCATTTCAAACACTGACCTATAGCAGTCATGTCAAAGAAACCTGTCCACCATTCATTGTAGCTGCTGTATTATGTACAAAATACAATACTGTTAGCTAACCTACTCTTGTAGTTACAACCAAGGAGGAAGATTTCATACAAGATCAACCTGATTACCAATGTGTCACTGTTTCTTTGACATCAGGTTTAAATTCAGGAAGCAAAATATACAAGGGGTTGTAAAGACAACACTTTCCACTCATTTACCATTCTGCATAAGAAAATGAACTGTTACATCACATAGTGACTCAAAGTGAGTGGCAAAATGTTTCCTCTGGAAGATTCCCGTTTCCACTATGTGCCAAGAGTTTGGTTGATAAATCAACTTCATGCTTTCCTCAGTTCAATGTTCTAGACAAAATGAAGGAAAGACTAGAGCTACCATGTGCACTACATAAATGTGCTGGAGAAACTCAGCAGGTCATGCAGCAACCATAGGAAGTTGAGGGTAACTAATGATTTGGGCCTGAGGCCTTCATTGGGTATATTGCACCCGACCCCCACAGCTGTAGATTTTAACACCAACCCTACAGTGATCAGAAACTACTTACTGGCAGAAGTGCTGCGATACAAAGGATGGTCCTGCCATATTATAACAGCAGATGATGCATCCATTTTACACTGATTGCACTGGACTCCTCTATAATAAACTGAGATTTTAATCTGATATGAAAGTGCTGAAGTCTGCCAGTCAAGCTATAGCAACAGGAAATATCTCAGCAGTACTTGCTCCTGCCACTGATCACACTGTTTCTGCACCTCATCCACCTATCGCTGCAGCAATCAGTCACGCGCATCGAGCTGTCACCACCAGCGCCTACCAAGTGAGATAATCCACTACAGGAGAGTTCTGTTTCTGCAAGCCTGGGGTTCTCTGCTACTCTCGGCTGCCGGGTCCCGTGACTCCCTCAGGTGGTGAGCCCAGGATGTCCAGCTCGTCCACTTGGGGGTGATGGGGGGCGATGTGGTCCCGCAGACTGTCGGCGGCAGCAGAGGCCAGGTTGGTGATGGACTTGCTCCTGACACACTGGAAGTCCACGTGCCTGCTCTTCCCCTCCTCCTTCTCCCAGGACATGTGAATGAAGGGACGTTGCACGTAATTATAGATCACCTCGTAGCGGCCCCCTGGCCGCAGTTTCAGCTTCTCTTTACAGGTTGGGTATCCTAAACAACAGAACACACAAACTGGTTGGTGGTCTTTGTTAGATCTGTGCACATATTCATTCTGGAGTTAAATCTATACAACATTATTCCTTGCATGGGTAGAGCTTCAGAATGTGTACAAGCTCAGAGAGTGACATCCTAAAGCCTCCAAGGAACAGGTTTCATGTTTTGACTAAAATACTAAACCAAGATCCCATCTTTCCTCAAGTGAAAGGAAGAAATTCCTAGGTGCTTTTTTGAAGAGGGGCGAGGATATTATTCCCAGTGCTATTGAACTCTTCCATGGCACATGCATTTCCAGTCGATCTACATATTGTTTGGTACAGGTATCATGGAAGAATTGTGGAATGAATCAGATTGCTTCTTGGACCAGCATGTTTCGGAACCTATCCACAAACAGGCTGTTTTAGATTTGGTTTTGAACTCTCTAAGAGACTGAACTGTGATAGAATTTCCCAAGCCCTGGACCAAAACCACTGCCTTCAACATATGAAGGTGGAGATGTTAGAGTTCCATAAGAAAGGCATAATAATAATAAAAACTAAGCATACATCATGGCAAGGGCTGCTGGTGGGTCAAAGGATCTAGTTTCAGAATCTAGCAGTGAAAGATCAGGAGGGAGAAAAGCTACATAATATTGAAACCAACCAAGAACAGGATCTGTAAATAAGGGGAGGGAAATTTGACCCCCAGGGTGTGGGAAACCAGTTACTACACGTTTAACATGAAGATAGATAATTATTTTAAAGAGTGAGGAATTATGGGAAGCTGGAACGGGGGAGCTGAGGTTAGAGTAGGTCAGTCAGATTGAATGATATAGCAGGCATAAGGGGCCCTCTCTTGCCTTCATGACAGTGTCAGTCCTTCAACATCAATGAACCATTATCTAGTCCTCACATTGCAGCTTATAGAAGCTTGACCACACCTTCGCTGGCTGCAAGATGTGCAGGGATGATTATAAGTTGTGAAAGCTACAAATCTTCCCTCCATGTGAGCAGCTTAGATACTGCCTTTAAATTGAAGAAAATGATAAATCCCCATCGAGAGTAAAAGAAATCAAAACTTCATATAACCTGATATGAATGGGACAGGAGACGGGGCTTCCAAGACAAAGGTCTTTTTTTTGAGCATTTAAGGATATAGGGGCATGTGTGGTGATGAATTAATTTATTAATTGAACAGGATGGGCATAAGGGAGCATTTGTTCTTACTCCTCAGTAATACTCCATTCTCCTGTTCCAGTGCATTACTTTGGATTCTGGAACTGGTCCAAGGGATTGAATGATTCCTGCTCTTCCTGCAACTTAATCTTATTTAGTGTCACTGATCTTGGATGTTCATCCTAATTGTTAGTATGTACAAAAAGCAGAGAACTCTGACCACATCCTGGTCGGTGGAAGATTTCTGGAATCACAATAGACTTGGTGACTTTATATGTGAGAAATATGGGATCCTTGGGAACACAACTTCTCAATCAGATTATCAACCCTTTATCCCTGCATTGTTTCCTTCTATTCAGTACAAAGTCATCTCCAATTTCACCCAAGCTGGGTTTTTTAAAAATTTCAGAACTTTGTCAAATGTTTCTGAATTTCCATAACCCAGTTTGATTTCAGAATCCTCAGATAATTTAGTGTTGCCAGAATAAACAGCAATAAACTTTTTAACATTTCACTAATCTTACCTGAAATTACTCTCTGGAACTGACAGATTATAAGTTCCTGGTTTTTTAAATATTTGTAAATTTCAGGTCCAAAAAGACCCAGGACTTTAATCAAGTGGTGACCTTCAAGAACAAAAGCAGAAATGAGCTATTCCTGGCATCACCCAACTCACCTTCAATTCCAATACGAATGTTCTTCAGTCCTCGTTCCTTCAACACCATTTTTGCAACCTCACGGTTTTCAATGTACTTGAAGAATTTGTAGAGTTTGGTACTATAAATAACTGAAACAAAGGAGAAATCAATCAGACTCCTCTTACCTTGTGGCAGTCTGCTCTGCATGCTCCAATGCAGAAGGATCACTGTCAGGTCAACATGTGGTGTTGGCTGATTTGATCCCATACCCCCTCTCAATGAAAAACAAAGGCAAGGAAAGATGACAAAAGGACTTGCCCCAACCTGGTCACATTTTATTCTCTCCCTCCCCCCTCCTTTCAGGCAGTAGATATATGACCTGAAGAACAAACCTCCAAATTCATGAACAGTTTAAATTTATAAAATTATTTAGACATATAGCATGATAACAGTTCCTTTTGGCCCACGAGCCCAAGCCAACCAATTATATCCAATTGAACTACATCCCTGGTACGTTTTGAACGGTGAGGAAACAGAAGCAGAACAAAACTTACAGACCGCCAGATTCAAATCCATGTCGCTAGCATTGTAACAGCCTGGCACGAACCGTGCCACCCACCACACTAAGCATGCCATCCTCTTTCATCAGACTCTTGATACTGGCAAAAGATGATGCCCCCTCACACTTCCTTTTACAATGGTACTTTACTGTCTGCCCAATGTTTTTATATATTTCTCTATACCCTACATGACTTGACTTAACCCTTCTCTCTACATGGTTGTCTATATATTATTTAGGCATGACCTGTACAAGTTGGATTGCCTCGATAGCACCCAAACCAAACTTTCTTTTACAGTATTTGGGTCTTCTTTCTTCTCTTCTTTGGCTTGGCTTCGCAGACGGAGATTTATGGAGGGGTAATGTCCACGTCAGCTGCAGGCTCGTTTATGGCTGACAAGTCCGATGCGGGACAGGCAGACACGGTGACAATAAAACCATTCAATACTGACAAAAAAAAGGGACAAAGCCAAATGACCCCTGACCAAAGAACCACACATAGCTGGATATGACGGCCAAGAATTAAAGTAGTGAAGTCAACTCAGGTTTCCTGTTGGTGAGGGCTGGTAATTGTATCAGAAGGGGGCATGAAACCGTGATCCATCAGTGACAGAGAGGCCTGGTGGACTGAGGCGATGTGGAAAGAATGAGACTGCCACCTACTGCTCAGAAAATGACACGGAGCAGAGTCACAGATCACCCAAACAGTGAAGCAGCTTGACAAGGCTATTAAATTACAGATAAGGTATGAGCAGTCAGTTTCCAGGAAATCCACCTTAAAATCAGAAATGATATTAAGTTAGACAACATTTACAGAGCAAGGCATATTTTGCAATCCTAACCAAGATCGTATATATCTGTGACAGTATTCTAACCGATGGTTTTCAGATAGTTAAAGGCATCATAACAGGCTCACAGACTAGAGCTCAGCGACTTCACTTGCTGAAGGACAGCCTGGTCACATTCAGTCCTTACTTTGAGAATACTCCTCCCCCATCTGAGGTGGGTGCTGCTCGTCCCAATCCACCGTGTCCTCATGTGTCAGCACCACAATGTGGCACTCCCGCTCACCCTTCCGGGCATTGGACACCATCAAGGGCAGCACCAACTCCTCCAAGTTTCTCTCAAACTGTTTCCGCGCCCCATCGTTCGACAGCTCGTGTAACAGAGCGCCTGCAAGAGATCGGAAGAGAAAGTGAGTGAGTAGCATTGCTGGAATCTTGTCAATTCACTGAAACTAAAGAAGATGAATAACTACCACCAGGAAATCCCAAGGCTTCTTCAGCAGCTTTCAGATTCAGGACCTGTAATAGCAGGAACAACACTCCCTCCTCAATCCACATCCCATTCCATGCATGACCACACGGATTTGGAAATAAACAACTGCTCTTAAATACTGACATTTTCTGGCAACAGCACAGCAGACTACACTAATATCCTGACATGTGCTATACATACATTTGAATTGTATTACACTGAGCACATCTGAGATGATGTGTTAACACAGTCACAACTCCCCCCCCCCCCCCCCACCCAGAACAGGCACTTACTGAGGTCTCGACAGCGGATTGTATTGTGATTGAAGTTAATGCACAGATATTCACATGCATCCCTGAGTTCTTGAATTGCAATTCCATCTGGACACTGAATGATTCCTGTAGTGTAATAATCCTGGAATAGCAAAGAAATAGTTAATATGTCACCAATGTTAACTCATTCAACAGACACCAATCAGTCTAATTTCCCAAATTACTCTCTGGAACCGACAGATTATAAGTTCCTGGTTTGTACCAGCAAGGTACAAACAACAGGAAACAACGTAGATGAGAAAACCTCACGATTGCCACACGCTGCCCTCCCTCAGTTGATGTATCAGTGCTCTGGAGCAAGTACCGAGCAGTAAGGGCACCAGATGCACTCTGGGTGGTGGTGGTTTTAAGTGTAAATATCAGCAGCAATTTTTCCTGATCCAATAAAGTTGACATAACAGCCAAGAAAGGAGCACCAACACCTCCACTTCCTCCTGAGGTGATTCAGCGGGTGTCCAATATCACTAACTGCTCTTTACGGATGCACCATAAAAAAAATTCCTGTCCTGATGCTTCAGAGCTTGATGCAGGAACTGCTCTGCCCCAAGACCACAAGAAATCACAGAGTTGTGATCACGCAAACCACCCCGTCCTCCACCGACTCCATCTACACTCCCCGCTGCCTCGGGAGAGCAGCCAACGCACAAAAAGACTCACCCCCAGCCCGGTCGCTCTTCTCCTGTTTCCCATTCAGCGGAAGCTACCAGAGTTTGAAAACAGATTCAAGGACAATCACAGTAAAAAAAAAACCCAGTATCCGGCACCTGTGGGGATTGGTAGATGCCAGATAAGTGAATTTTCCGGTTGCTTGACATTGTGCGCTTCATGGATTGGTAAGGCATGCCAATTTTAAACTTCAGTATTTTTTTTAACCATTTATTTTCCTCTTTTTTTTTTCTTGCTGGCTGCTTGTATTCCAGATAATAGGGGTTTTGCTGTCCTGCCCAGTTGTCTCTCAGTCATAAGTAAAGCAATAGAAGACATTGACAACACTTACCAAACAACACTTGCTGGTTTTCAAAAGCACTGCAATGACTGGAGTTGTACCTCACAAAAAGGAAATTGGTCATGGTCACCACAACACCAAGGAACAGGGAACAGACTAGCCATTCAATCCTTCAAGTCTGCCCTGCCTATCAATGGGATTGTGGCTGTTCCGACCTCCTTAAATCTATTTTCCTTCCTTTTCCCTGTGACCCTCAACTCCCCTACAGATTAGAAAGTGCTCTCCTTTGGCCTGAAATACTGTCCCACACCTGTGGCAAGGAATTCCAAAGACTCCAACCTTCAGCAGTTCTCTGTAATCTCTGGTTGGTTAATCACTATGGAGCTGCTCAGGACAGTCCTGCTCACCTTCAGCAGCTGTATCACCAAACTTCCTTCTGTCACAAACTCAGAGATGGAGAGGTCAGCTGATGTCTGCCCTCTGGTCAATTTAATTCGCATATCTTCAGAGAGTTAAGGACTCCATGCACACAGCGAAACCTAGAGAACGATTGGCCATTGCTGATAGGCGGTTGGCAATATTCACACTAGTCAAGTACCCAATCAAGTCCACCTTCAGATAGAATCTCTCCACCTTGCCTAGAGGTCCAGAGCATTACCATTGCCAAGTTCCCTCACCATCAAGATATTGCAATTCAACCAGAAACACAACTAGACCAACCAGGAAAAAAAATCCCATTGACATATTAGGAGTTTGGGTACTTAACCTAGAAAATCTCATGCTCTAACAATGATTTGTTCTAATGTGAAAAGAAGACAAATCAGAAATCTACAGCATAGTACAGGTCCTTTAGACAGAGTGATGTGCTAACCCAATAACCTACTCAATCAACTGCCTAGAATTTCCCAACTGCTCCATTTTTCTCTGTTCCATGTACCTATTTAAGTCTCTTGAAAGATCCTAATGTACCACCTCCAACACCATTGTCGGCAGTGGATTTCATTCACCCAGTCTGTGCAAAAACCTTGCCTCTTTCATCCCCCCTATACCTACTGCCAAGCAACTTAAAACTATGTCCCCTTGTGTTAGCCATTTCAGCCCTGCGGAAAAGCCTCAGGCCATCTACACGATCATCATCTTGTACACCCCTCATCCTCCATCATTCCAAGAAGAAAAGACCAATTCACTCAACCTATTCTCATAAGGCATGCTCTCGAATCCAGGCACCATCCTTGTAAATCTCCTCTGCACCCTCGAGCATCCACTTCCTTCTTGTAATGCTAAGAACAGAACACAATATTCCAAGAGGGGTCTAACTATGGCTCTGTTTAGCTGCTCTTGAACTCTATCCCACAGTTAATGAAGGCCAACACACCATACACCTTCTTAACACTCTCAACCTGTGCAGCAGCTCTGAGTGTCCTGTGGACACTGACCCTCCAAGATCATTTAGTTCACCCACACTACTCAGAGTTCCCCCACTAACATTGTATTCTGCCTTCACATTTGACCTACCGAAATGAACCACATCACATTTTCCTCGCTTAAACTCCATCTGGGACTTCTCAGCCCAGCTATGCATCCTATTAATGTTTTGCTGTGCCCTCTGCAACCCTGCAGACAATCCTCAAAATCATCCACTTTTGTATCATCCACAAACTTATTAAACCCATCCTTCCTCTTCCTCATCCAGGTCATTTGTATATATAAAATAAAATCACAAAGAAGAGGGATTCCAGAACAGTTCCCTGCGGAACTGAACTCCATGCAGAAGATGAACCATCTACAACCACCCCTCTGCCTTCTCTGGCCAAGCCAATTCTGCATCCACAAAGCCTTCTTGGATTTCATGCCTCCTTACTTTCTGAATGGGGAACTTTATCAAATGCCTTACTGAAATCCATATGCACTATATCCACCGCTGTACTTCAATATTCTTTGTTACATCCTAAAGAATTCAATCAAGCTGACGAGACATGACGTTTCCTTGATCCCCTTGACATCTGTACAAGTTGAGGGGTGGGGAGTTTAGGGGTGACATCAGTGGCAAGTTGGGTTTTTTTTTTTAAAACACAAAGTAGGGGCGTTTGGAATGCTTTGCCAGGGGTGGTGGTGATGGTACAATAGGGATATTGATAAAGACTCTTAGACAGCCACATGGATCCAAGAAAAATTGAAAGTTACGGGTGTAAGGTAGGGAAAGTTTAGCTTGTTGAGTGGGTTTCTTCTTTTTCTTTCTTCTTCTTTGGCTTGGCTTTGCGGATGAAGATTTATGGAGGGGTAAATGTCCACGTCAGCTGCAGGCTCGTTTGTGGCTGACAAGTCCGATGTGGGACAGGCAGACACAGTTGCAGCGGTTGCAGGGGAAAATTGGTGGGTTGGGGTTGGGTGTTGGGTTTTTCCTCCTTTGTCTTTTGTCAGTGAGGTGGGCTCTGCGGTCTTCTTCAAAGGAGGTTGCTGCCCGCTGAACTGTGAGGCGCCAAGATGCACGGTTTGAGGCGATATCAGCCCACTGGCAGTGGTCAATGTGGCAGGCACCAAGAGAATTCTTTAGACAGTCCTTGTACCTTTTCTTTGGTGCACCTCTGTCTCGGTGGCCAGTGGAGAGCTCGCCATATAACACGATCTTGGGAAGGCGATCGTCCTCCATTCTGGAGACGTGACCTACCCAGCGCAGTTTGATCTTCAGCAGCGTGGATTCGATCTCGAGTGGGTTTCTAATCAGTCAGTATATCTACGTTCAATTTTCTATGAGGCCATGCTGACTATCCCTAATCAGATTATGCCTCTCTAAATGCTTGTAAATCCTGTTAGGATCTTCTCCAACAGCTTGCCCACCACTGAAGTATGACTCACTGAGCTATAATTTCTGGGTTATGTCTACTCGCTTTCTTGAACATGGAAACAACATTTGCAACCTTCCAATTCTCCAATAATTCTTCTCTCCCCAATAATGATGAGAAGATATCAGCAGTGGCTCAGCAATCTCCTCCCTGCTTCCCACAGTAGCCTTGGGTAAGTCTCGTCTGGTCCTGGTGACTTATCTAACTTCATGCTTTTCAAAAGCTCCAACACATCCTCTTTCTTAATGTCAATACAGCCAAGCATTTCAGTCCACTTTAAGTCATCCTCACAATTGCCACAGTCCTTTTTTCAGGTGAATACTGAAACAAAGTATTAATTTAGGACCTTCGCTACCTCCAACTCAATATTTGAGTTATTTTGCTGATTTATTTACATTTTATTCACTGCTAATTTTAATGGTCTGCAAATATTTCTGATTTTCAGTGACGCAGTGCCCTCCATAATGTTTAGAGCAAAGGCACTTTATTCCTTTATTCGCCCCTGAACTCCAGTTTTAAATTTGTAATCAAACAATTCACATATGATTAAAGTGAACATCCCAGATTTTATTCAGGTACATTTTGGTTTGACCATGTAGAAATTACAGCACTTTTTATACTTATTCTCCTCATTTCAGGGCACTGTAATATTTGGGACATAGCAATAGTATGTATATTAGTCCTGTTTCGTACTTTGTTGCATATCCGTTGATTGCAATGACTCCCTGAAGTCTGTAGTTCATAGACAGCATCAGGTGCTGAATGTCCTCTCTGGTGATGCTCTGCCAGGCCTCGACTGCAGCCATCTTCAGCTCCTGCTTGTTTTGGGGGCTTGTTCCCTTAGGTTTTCTTTTCAGCGTATGGATTTAGATCGAGTGATTGGCTTGGTCAATCAAGAATTTACTAGTTTTTAGCTTTGAAAAACCCCTTTGTTGCTTTAACAGAATGTTTGGGATCAATGTCTTGAAGTGCCGTCCAATGAGTTTGGAGGTATTTAAACTTGAGCAGCTAACATGCCCAGGCCATAACACCCCCACCACGTTTCACAGATGAATTGATATGCTTTGTATCTTCACTCTGATACAAGTTAATCTTGTATTCATCTGTCCACAAGGCCTTTTTCCAGAATTCTGCAGACTCTTAAATACACTGCAGAACTGGGCACTCTCCAGCCTGATGGCATTAATATCAACATTTCCAGTTTAAGCTAATCTGCTCTCCCTTCCCCCTCTTCTTTTCCACAGCTCTCCACCCCTTCCCTCTCTTTTCACCCAGTCATCCCTCCTCCCCCCCGCTTTCTACTGTCCCCTCACTCCCTTCTCCACCTATTACCTCCTGCCTTTGCTACCTCTACACCTTTTCATTTGGTCGCCTGCCAACATTTTTCCATACCTTGATGATGGGCTCAAGCCAGAAATGTCAGTTATGTATTTTTATCTTTGCTATATAAAAGGACACTGTTTGACCTGCTGAGTTGTGTTTTTTAACTTCAACCGTGATGTCTGCAGACTTTGTGTTTTACTTTCTTTTAAATACTTTTTGGCAAACTGTACTCAGCCTGTCCCGTTTCTGTGGCTAACTAGTGGTTTGCATCTTGCAATGTAGCCTCTGTATTTCTGTTCATGAAGTCTTCTGTGGTAAATAGTCATTGATACATCCATACTTGCCTCCTGAAAAGTGTTTCTGATCTATCGGGCAGGCATTTGGGATTTTTTTTTCATTATGATGAGAATTTTTCTGTCACCAGCAGTGGAGTTCTTCCTTGGCCTATCAGTCCCTTTACAATTACTGAGCTCACTCTTTCTTCTTGATGATGTTCTAAATAGTTGATTTTGGTAATCCTAAGGTTTGGGTGATGTCTCTTACTGTTTTATTCTTGTTTATCATCCTCACATTGGCTTCTTTGACTTTCATCGTCCTCTTGTTGAAAAATTGCAATTATAGACTCCAAAGGTGACCAAATGCTTAGAAGCAAGCCTACTGCACCAATGAAGCAATTAAACATACCTGAGTAATCCCAAACACCTGTGAAGCCAAGCATCCTAAACAATATCGTGCCCTGAATGGGGGAACTACCAGCACGTAAAAAATTGCTGCAATTTCTACGCGGTCAAACCAAAATATATACAAATAACCTTGAATAAACTCTGGAATGTGCACTTTAATTACATGTGAATTGCTTGATTACAAATATAAAATTGTGGCGCACAGGAGAAACTACAGGGTCTTTGACCCAAACATTTATGGAGGGGATTGTATATAAAAATAGAAATGATTTCACACTTTTGACACACAAAAATCTCTGCCTCCGCTGAAAACCCGTCAGATGAACCAGAGTTGGAGACTCAGCAGTATAGCAACTCATCTCTTGGCATTGCTAAGACTGCAGGGTGCCAGAGAGGTTAACTGTCCGCATCATGACCAGACAGCTGAAATGATGGTTCTAACACAACATGAGCCGGCCCCCTGTCTTCATCTCCCATCTGTGCCTATTATCAATGCCAAACTTTGCAAATCAGTTTGCTGTTCCAGAGTTCTTTGTGGCCAAGATCTCTCACTCTGGTTAGAAATCAATGTGCACTGGGGTAGATGTGGTAAACCCTTAGGGAAAGGGTGGCCAAACAATATGAAGCTCTCCCTTGCTATTTTCCATCTTTTCAGTTCTGCCACGTTTAATCAACAGAGGTAACTTTTTTTCAATTGAGGCAAACTTTTTTTAAAACTGAGGTGAACGTTTTCAACAAAGAGTAATATTACAGAAGTTAGTCTAGTTGTTGTTCAAAATGGCAGCAATATCTAGTGTTGAAACTAATAAGTGCAATGTACATTCGGTGCAATTTATTGTTAGAGACTATGTTCTAATGGGCCATATTCCATTTTATTTTTAAAATTCACCCTGGGCCACAGTTGACGTAGTTTGGCCACCCGTGGTTTGGGGAACTAAACAGGTGCTGTGACAAGGGGACTCACCAGGATTGCACGGAAGACGGTGGAAGTAATGCCTTCGGCAATCTCGTACTCGCCCTTCTCGTTTGGCTGCATTACGTTGTGGTCTCGTGCTGAGGTGAAGATTCTAAACGAGTATAGGACAAGATGATCAGAGCAAGAATCAGACCACTCCCACACTCCCACACCCAGGCACCTGCTCCACCCCAGAGCCAATGCTGGCTTCCAACAGTATGGTCCTTACCCAATGCTGATTATGACAAGTTGCTCTCCTCTCTCCCTCCCACCATCCCCCATCCCTGGTCCACCTGAACCCATAGCCAAATCACCAGGGACCCTTCAGGTCCGTATACTACAACGCAGTGCAGGATTGAGTTTGCATAATTTAAACACAAATTAAATCAGATTTGTTCAGATCAACCCTGACCTGGATCAGAACCACGCAGGCAGATCAGGGGACCCAATGCCAATCCTTGCAATCAAAATAGAAATTTAAGCTGCTAACTGCTTTTTTCTTACCAAAGGCATGGAGAGATAAGGAGCGCGTGCTGGTAAATAGGTTTGGTTGATGGTTGGTATGGACAAGGTGGACCAAAGGGCCCATTTCAGTGCTGTGTGACCCTAGCAACAACAAGTGGTGCTCGTCAGAAGCCACTGAAGGCAGGAGCTGTGGTTAGACGTCTAGAAGGAAGCACTTACCGACCCAGCATGGTGTCAGGATGTGCCGCAAAGATGACTGGATCAACCACAAACCGTGTGTGGTCAACAATCAGTACCACACGTTCGCACATCTTCCAGGATTTACAGGTGTTTTTGCCCTTCAAGTCCGCTGTAGCTTTTTTATTGGGGCCTGCATTTTGCCCCAGATGGGAGATGGCCCACCCATCCTTGGGCCAGTAGGTCGGGGGTGGCTCAAGACTGGCTGGGCTGTGGTCATCCTGCGGACTGCAGACAGTTGAGGGTCCACCTTTACACGGTTGAGGGCTCGCAGTCTGAGGGAGCCGGCCCAAGTCGTGATCTGGAGATGGGGAGAGAGATGATGTCAGTTTTCTTTAGCGATGCTTCTCCAAAACAGTGTACAAGGTGGCCAGAGACTGGTGGCCAGGGTGAGAGGAAGTATAGCTAGATGATTCGTCTGCACTGATGATCACCAATAATCCACCATACACGGGGCTTTGTTCTGTCTTGCAAGGTGTACAAGTGTTGCTGTTTTAATAAAAATAACATCAAATAGTTCTGATATCTGTTAATCCAATATCACCAAAGTCCTAGGCATGGTGGATTGCCTCTCTCTGGAGCAAGAGCTCTCATGCTCCCTTTTTAATCTACTGTGAATTTTTTTTTAACTGTTATTTAAAGGTTATAAAATGTTGCTGTTTTAATAGAAAAATATCTGATAGTCTGGAAATCTGTCAGTCTACCTGCATCAGTTTCCTAAATTTTCCGATAAACAAAGTAGGGGCCAGGTCCCACAGGGATGACGGGGATAGACTCTACTGAGCAGAGCGGTTGGGACAAGGCCCACACAAGTACAGACAGAGTCAAGGGCCCCTGCTGAGTGGAAGGGGAGGGTGGGAAACATTACCCGGTGAGTAGGAAGCTGAACGATCGAGTTTTGTGAATGATCTTGCAGCAAGTTATTGGGCTGTTCCTCAAATAATAGTAAGATCAATATTTTCTAAAATAATAAATGGCAGTATCCAGAGTTCTCCCATTCCTGGACACTAACCCTTGGCACACATGGCTACCCTTACCAAGAGGTTTGGTGAAGCAGTACCATGCAGAAGTGTTTGGAGTAACCCCAATACCAATGAGGAGACAGGAGTACCTGTAATCAGATAACAGCATGACATCTGTGAAAATACAAGGCCAGATCAAATTAAAAAGTCCCGAACCCAATCAGCCACTGGCTCATTCCCTGTACATGAAGAGCTGTGGTCTCCAGTACAAGATTACTCTACCACGTTTCCTGTATAAATAATCCTCTGCAGCTTCCACTGTCCCTGAAATCATTGAAATCTGCCTCTGGATAAAACATTGACTCAAGTGGGTCACATTAGAGAGAGAGAGGCAGGACGGCAAGTTATGGAGTAACTATTAAGTCAGTCTATAATTTCAAATTATACTCGATGCGTTTTTAAAAAAAGCGCACAGGTTGAAGCTCAACGGAAGTGGCACCAAAATCCCAAGGGGAGGTTGTTGGCACAGTGGGGCATGGTTCATATTAACTTGGCAAGGGATGGAAACCTGAACTTTAAGTCAGATTGAAAAGGGAGGAAAAGCATACCTAGCAATGGAATGTGAATCAGGACAAAGAAAGCCCACAAAATAATCTTGGTACACAAGTTCAGTGAAGAAGGTAGATGAGCTGAGGCCACAATCAGAGACAGAGATATGATGTGGCTAAAGTTCAAAGATAGCTTGAGGGACAGAAATGGCACCACAATATGAATAATGTTTTGAAGTGGAGATGAGATTAAAAATTGAGTGAGGGACTAGAATATAAGTAAAGGTGCATTTTCAGCTGAATTAGAGTGACAAAGTACTGGAAGGATCAACAAGAGACCAAATCAGCTAACTATGAACAGAAAAGCCGTAAGCACATGCCTTACACCCTGCTCAAGTCAGAGGTGCAAACATTTGGCCAAACCTCTGATCTGTATAAAGCACAGAACATCAATATATTGGCTAACAAAAGTGACAGATTCAGTCCAGAGAGTAGAGGACACAGCAATGTGGGAGTATAAGATACAGCCAAAGGGAAAGCTTGGGGAAAAAGGGCAGAGAAGTGGAATGAAACAAGGCACCAGATGTTCGAGCCCAAGAGACCAACTCAAATCACAAGCAGAAATACAAAGAGTGATGTCACAGGCAGACCAGAGAACCAAAAGGAACAAGGATAAATCTGCAGGGACAGGACGTAAAATAAAGCAACATCCAAAGTACTTAGCAGGATTCGTGTAAAATCAGCTACATCACATTTGATGGTGAAGTAGAGCCAATTTCAAACAGTCTGAATTAGGACAAGAATTTAAATGGAAGGAATTAAAATATGAAGAGTATTGAATTCCTTGTTCAATGAGGTTTTAGCATCAAATAGAATTAAAAGGAGTGGGTCTATTTAAATTATTTAAATTTGTTCTTTGTTTTGAAACCAAAAATGTTTAATCTAACTTTTAAACATTGTTTAAACTGTGGAATAACTTTGAACTACAAGCAAGTCAAGTAATTTGGGGAGGGAACAGGAAATTAGTGTTGAGCGCCAAATTAAATTGAATAAAGATTTGTTGGAGAGCAGAATAGGCTTCAAGAGTCAATGGCCTACTCCTGGTTCTTGCATTCTTCTGTCAATAGAGAGAGGTGCTCAGCATTTGTAACAAACGAATAACAAATTTATAAAGGAAGTAAAGAAGCACATGGCATCTTCAGTTCCTGAGACATAATTGGAATGTCAGAATGCTGCACTTATGCGAGGAGAACAAATGAAGATGTGCCTCAGACCAGTCGATTGGGATTTCCAATTCTGAGGGATGGCTGGAACCAGTGAGGGGCAGAAGGAAGGTTGAAGGTTTCTTAGTCTTTATGTTCCAGGTAGTGGTCACTCTGCAGCCAGGGTGTGTTCATGAGTTTGATGGGATTGTGAACTCACTCCTCCTCGAAACTCTGACAAGCCTGCTCAACCTTTGTTCACGTCAACTCCTTCAGCACAGGAATCAACCCCACGAGTGGTAAAGTTTCCCATCGAATAGTCCTTCGTTGGGTTTATAAAGCGTTGTGAGGTACCAAATGCTTCACAAGTGCAAGTCATTTTCAGTGGCTGAAGAGCAGATAGTACTGCTGAAACACTCACCTGTGGACCGCTGCCTGATAGAAGGAGCTGTGCTGCGGAGGCAAGGCAGGAGGTTGCCTTCTTCTCTCTGGTCAGGGGCATGGTGGGAGGGATATGGACTCTTGTCGGCCACACTTCCATGAAGACTCATCCTAGGACTCCGCACAACTGGCTGCCTCCTCAAGCGTGGCAGGGACCTGCAAGTAGAAGGGTAACGGGGATTAACTCTGTTGTCACCACAATGAGATTGTTGAGGTTAGGAGGATATTACTTCCCACTGCAACATGGTATAAGGCAGCAAATTCCACACTCCTCTGGGCCCCTCTCATTGGCTGACTGCATATGTTGGAAGTGATGTCTCCTTCCTTCTAGCATCCAATATGCACAGTGGGTAAAATAATCATCATGGCCCATTCAGGGGAGAGGGATTATTCCTTCTATTCTACACAATATGACTCCTACTCAAAGATAGATTTATTTTTGACCAGCTCAATTGCAGAGTAGGATCATCGGAATGGAATACAAAGCAGGACTTTTTAATTAGACGATTCACCTTTTGAATTGACGATCGATATGCCAGATAAGCAAGAGAAGGTTCATAGATGGTACTTTGATATTTTGCTGTGAAAAGGCCGGATTTTTGTAATTTTATTCAGAATCAAATTAATATGTTCTGTCTGACTAACTTTGGGATACGTTAAAGGCCTATTTAAGGGGCTAAATTATTAGTTATGTCCCTAGGATTAAAAAAGAATATACGATTGGAGAAGGAGATCACAATTTTAGAAAATATCTTCAACAAAGAGGCTCTGTGGAAAAACAGAAGACTAATGAGTTGGAAGCTCGTGCAATACAATAAATATTTATAGAAATAAAAAAAATGGTGGTAAAATCTAAGCAAGGGTACTATGAGCTAGAGGAAAGAACCCACAAGTCCTCTCCTGGCAGTTGAAATCAGGGCAAGCTTTGAGAATGATAAATGCAATTAAGTCAAACACGGGCATGTTCTTCTATTAGCCAAAGGACAATGTTAGTAGACTGCTCAGTATTATTCATCTGACACAAACTAGGGATGAACTGAGTGTCACTCTTGCCCAAGATGCAGAGAAAGGGATTATTTATTTAAAGTTTTGGGAAAATTTGGACTGGGAGAAGTATTTATTAATTAGGTTAAAGCTCTATATTATGAGCCTCAAGCAAAAGTAATCATTAATGGTCAAATCTCATTGCCCAGATGTAGTAGACAAGGTTGTCCATTATTTCCAGTCCTTTTGCCTTTGGCTATTGAACAGTTAACAGAATCTATCTGCCAAGATCCAGACATAAAAGGCTTCCAGGGTTAAACAGGAAGAACATAAAATCAATCTATTTGCTGACAATGTTCTGATATATCTGACAGACCCATCAAGTTCATTACCAAAACTGCAGTCTAAATTGGAATTTATCAGGACTTTCTCAGGCTATAATTGGGATAAATGTGAAGTTATGTCACTTATGGGTAGGAATTATGATCATGTTAAAAGAACCTTCAATTGAAGTGGCCGGTTAATGGGATAAAAATATTAGATATTAAGATAGATAATAACTTACAGAATTTATATAAATTGAATTATCTTCCTTTGTTTTGGAAAATTGAGGATGATTAAATAGATAGATAATTCTTCCAATTACTTCGATTGGAAGGGTCAATTATATAAAAAGGAATATATTGCCTAAATTACAATATCTTTTCCAAAATTAGCCTGTTTTAGTACCACAACGATTTTTTCAGAATTTAAATAAATATATTAAGAAGTTTCTATGGAACGGTAAGTTTCCACAGAGTCTTTATCGATAAATTAACCTGGAATTATTAACTTTGAGCATTAAAGCTCCCAGACGTTAAAATATATTATCGGGCAACCCAAATAAAGTTCCTTGCCTCCATCTTTGATGGAGGAGACAAGTCATCTTGGATAAAGTTGGAACTGCACAAAGTTGGTGAGAAGATAGCAGAAAATTTTATATTTAAATGGAATTGTAAATTATTATTTGGTCCTAAGGTCCCTTACTAAAACATATTATTACAATTTGGAATAAACTCAATGGTCAAAATGATGTTCGGGGAGACCTCTTACCCAAAACACTCCTAGCTCAAAATAAATGATTCCATTAACAATTGATAATAAAATTCTAGAAACTTGGTCTCAGAGTGGGATCAAATATATCAAAGATCATTTTGAGCAGAGACAATTTATGATAATCAGGAATCAATCAGGAATAAATTTTGGCGTTTTTAACACATCTTTTTTTCTGCCATCTTCAGTTAAGATCTTATTTGAGGGATAAATTAGGTCTAGCACTGACCTTACTACAATATACTGAAATAGAGACTCTCATTCGAAAGGGCATCACAAAGAAATTTATCTCAAAAATGTATTTCTTAGAAAGCCCCTAAACAACGGCGAGAGATGGAAAGCAGGTTTGGTTAAGAAATTGATTCATTTTGCTGGTCTGACCTGTGTTGAGATGGCATGAGCAATACAATTAAATTTTTGCATCAGCTGTACCTTACTCTACAAAAAAAATAGATAAATTGAAATCTGAATGATACCATTTATGTTTTTGATGCGGTCAAGATATAGGGACCTTTTTGCATTCAACCTGGTCATGCCCAGGTGAGATCCTTTGAGGAAGATTTGAGGAATCTTCTGGAACAAATTACCGGAATTCGATACCCTCAGGTGCCAGAATTGTTTTTATTGGGGAAATTAACAGAAACAAGACCAAAAATGAGGGTGTTGAAATATCAATTGAAATTTGTTAAACTTGCTTTATCGGTGGCCAGGAAATGCATACCCATTACTTGGAAATCTGATTCCCAACTGAGTCTGACCCGATGGAAATCAGAAATGCATAGTCGTGTTCCCCTGGAGAAGATTACTTACAAGCTCAGAAAATTTTACATGTTTTTTAAGAATATGGAACCCGTATTTAAGATATACTATGATTAACCCCCCTCCAGTCTCCAATACTACTATCTCTAGAATCTCTATGTCAAGACATTTATCCCCTAAGGGAGGAAGTAGCTCTGGATGAATCACGTAATGTTTCATCTGTATGTAATAAATGCATTTAGGAAACAAATGATTTTGCCACATCATGTGGGAGAATTACCTCTTCTTTTACTTTTTTCCTTTTCCTTTGGGGAGGGGGGTCTTTTTCTTTTTTCTCTTTCCTACTTTTCTTTTAAAGATCAGCACACAGTGTGTAATTTTGTATTTATAAACAATTGTGCATAATTTGATCATTGATATAGTTCGGTTTTGGTATTTCATTGTATCTATCTGTGATGTTTCTTTGATTTTGTTTGTTTGTTGATTGAAAATTCAATTTAAAAAAAACAATGGCAACAACATGAATTTTAGTATTCAGTAACACAGGTTGATGAGTCAATTCCAGGCACTCTGACAACAATACTTTCAGCAAAGTCATGTTATCTACAGTTTCCTATTAAGCTCTGTTTACTGTAATCAACAGCTGTTGAAAGTGCAGTTCAAATAATAAATATTGAACAGTTCTTATTTTACATACATGATGCAGCAACATTCACTAAGAACAAAGACATCAACCTGCATTGCCACTGATCTATCACAGATAGATCCATGACTTAGTGGGATTAATCACTGCTCAATCCTTGCAAAGGCAAATTACCCTCTTCACCGAGAGCATCACAATGTACAGCAACACCAATGTTCCAAATAATATTGGCTCAGAACAGATCTGGTAGGTCAAAACTGGCCATCAGGAACCATCTCCATTGTACTTCAACAGATATCAGATCCCAGTATCTCATGAAGGGGAGATGGATGATGGCAGAGGGAGATGCAAAGTAGTGGGGATGTGCCGGGGGTGGGGGGGGAGAGATGGATGAAATACTCTCAGACACGTTAGATTTGTGCCCAGTATAATCTTTTTGTTTGGTTCAGGACAGTCTGAATTTGAAGTCCATTATAACTTGACTTTTCTCTTTAACAATGCAACATAAAAATAGTATTGTTTCTTACAGCTTTGTCACGTCAAGATGCTGCTTTGTATATCTTGCGAAATGAGCCTCTAAATTATGATGGACATCTTCATATTTCATGACATTGAATTCATTCTGATTTTTTGAATGAAAACTTGTTCTCCTTTCTTCTCTGTGTATCTTTGCAAATTCCTTGTTTCTAAGAATTCTTCACTTAAGCCTGTTAAGTTTCTGAAAGTTTCCAATCCAACAACCAAATGAGTAAACATTACATTGGAGAAAACTGAGCCTAAAAACTGAACACAACTAATCATATCCTTGAGCAAACAAGGCATCACTAGAGGATTCAGTGAGCATCCATGGGTAAAAATAGATGGTCGATGATTTGGCCTCATCCATAAAAGTTTTGATAAAGGGTCTAGATCCAAATTGCTGCCTGGGCATTTCTACCATGGATGCCATCTATCTGCTGAGTTTCTCCAGTAATCCTTTGCTCAAGCTTCTGCAGCTTTTGAGTTTCTATATTCACATTCTCAACTTCTGTTCACAATGTCACACTTCCTATCTTCTCACTAATTTGGAAAATCCAATGTGCTGCTCCTTCTCTTAGGTCCACAGCCATTAACCTTCAGCTTCATACAACTGATGCAATGAACTTCTGCAAGTCCAAGTCAATCTAACTGTCCCTGGATCCGCTCTGCCTTCCCCAGGAACACCTCCATTCTTAATATTCTGGGCTTCTGCTAGTTTTGCCCAAATCTCTCAGGAGTCATGGATCAATTCCATCAGTTTCTAGAAATCTTCCTTAAAGGCCTCTCTTTTATTGTATCTATGAACTTATAAACAATTTAGTTGTTTCCTCATCTCTTAATACATTCTCCCTTTGTAAATGCAGTAAACCCCCTTGGGATCCCCAGCACCTTTGAGGATCGGTAGATGCCGGATAAGTGTATTTGCTGGTTGCTTGAGACTTACTCTTACAATGCCTAACAAATATACCTACATTAAGAATAAACAGTTTAAAAGACAAAAGACAAAATTACTAGACTGTATTTACACCGAACAAGCTTCACTTCTATCAATATATAAGCCTTAAAGCATTTTACTTTATTTTCAGTCACATTCTTTGAAAACATTTAACCGTTGCTTCATCTGCAGGTACCTCCCCCTCCATGGAGCCACCCAAAAGATGAACAATAACATTATAAAAAATGAAAAGCCCCCTCCCCCAAGTTTACAGATAAAGCTTCTGAATGGAACAACTCTTACTGAACAGGAATAAGGAGACACTTTAAGAGAGTCGCCCCTAACGGCGAGTGGCATCAACCAGCTCTTCATCCTGGATACTGCCATTTTATTCAAACCCAACTTTATTCTAACGGCTGCACAAGAAAAGCACAGCCGAGGCACTCTGCTGGCTGAACATTTACTCTGATCTCCAAAGTTTTAAGTGTTACTTCAGAGAACATTTACAATTTCAAACTGATTTTTTTAACCTATTATTTTATTCTTATTTATATTAATTTTTAAAATATTTTTTTTGCCAGTTGCTTGAATTCCAGATACTGGGGGGTTTGTACTGATAACCAGTATTTGAAATATCCACACAAGTTTCTGGCTATCATCTCCACACTCCTTCAAGAGCTGTAACACTTTACTAATATATGGGATACTTCTGTTTCAACCCAATACAGATGATTCTTAAATTGCTCTTTTGTTCAGGCCAGAGTTGAAAGGACAATAAATGTTGGCGACACTGGTCATCGTCAAAGATGCAAAAAAATTTGATTTAACCCTCAAATCTCCGTATTGCTCAGCTAAACACTCTCCAAGCATACTGCTGTTTAATATTGTTTGCCGCCCTACGTGCCACTAGTCATCTTTGACTTCATTTCTGTGGACTATCAGAGATCACTAAAGCTATATCAGCATCTGGTTTGGCATTGTGGTTTTGATGGAATAATGAAACAGATGATAATTGGCTTCAACATATCCAGCACAAGGACAGGACAAGAACCACTTTTGGCAACCAGCCAAAACTCACAACCTGCGAGGGAAAGAATCCATGAAGCATCTTCCAATTATTTTTTTTTAAATTTAGACATTCAGCACAGTAACAGGCCATTTCGCCCCACAAGTCCATGCCACGCAATTTACACCCAATTAACTTACACCACCGGTATGTTTCAAATGGTGGGAGGAAAAGAGTCCCAAGGGAAAACCCACACAGACACAGGGAAAACGTCCAAACTCCTTACAGACAGCACAGGATTTGAACCCCAGTCCTGATCGCTGGCGCTGTAAAGGTGCTGTGCTAACCACTACGTCAACCGTGCCGCCCCTAAGGTGGCCAACACAAATGAGCGCCTCTTGGCATGCACCTCCATCCCTTTTATCACTTCTTCCCTGCTGCATTCTGTGCTGTGATCAAGCTTTTGGTTCTCTCATGTCTTTTGTTTTCTTTCTACATCTTACAATTTTTCATCTAATTCTTGCCAGCTCTGATTCAAGGTAACCGAGATGAAAGAATATTTTTTTTAATCCAACAACAGTCTAACCTGAGAAACATCAGCATTTATCATAGACTATTAAGTAGGATTTGTCATGAATGATAGTTAAAGGTGCTGGCACTTAGGTTTTCATGCCCAGTGTACATACAGTGGAGTGGGTTCCCTCCCCAGCTCTTCATGAGCTGCATTTAATCTCTACACTGAAGAGAATGGGCAAAATCAAAGTTCTCCCCCAAACAACAAATAACATGACAGAAGCTACTGCAAAGGGATCATCTAAACATTGGTCCTACATTAGTGTCTCACCTACACTCACCTGATATTTAATCTTGTTCTTGTTGAAGATCAAGCTTGGATTGCACTTGTGCCTCACGAGCTGTGAAGCACTGAGCTGTCCTGACTGTCATGCACTTTTCTCTTTTGCACAAAATGGATTCAAACCGAGAGACAGCAACTACTAAACAAGATGCCTTCACAAGTATAATGCCTCCTTTACAGCATCCTGGCAAAGTCTCAAGAGATTCTTGTTGGGCTCTCATGGGATTGTAATTAACAAGAGTTAATTTAAGAGTGTCAATTATGACTAGGCTTCAATTATTACTTGCTAAAAATAAACGCAGATTTTTGAGTTATTGCCAGAGTACATATATGACGTCACATACAACCCTGAGATTCTTTTTCCTGTGGGTGCAGCAGAATTACCACTAATTGGTAGTGCAAAAAAAAACTGTACACAGCGAATACATGTAAACAAATAAAGAACTGTAAACAATACGGAGAGAACAAAAAGTAAGTCAATAAAGTGCACGTTAAAGATTGTCTGTGATTCTGTGATTGAGGAGTCTGATGGTGGAGGGGTAGCATCTGTTCCTGAACCTGGTGATCCGTGGCTTGTGGCACCTATACCTCTTTCCTGATGGCTGCAGCGAGAATAGAGCATGTGCTGGGTGGTGAAGGTCTTTGATGATTGCTGCTACTCTCCAACGGCAGCGTTCCCTGTAGATGTTCTCAATAGTGGAGAGGGCTTTGCCTGTGATGTCCTGGGCTGTGTCCAGAACTTTTTGGAGGGCTTTACCAGACCCTGATACACTTTTCACTACAGCTCTAGAAATTTGCTAGAGTTTCTGGTATCATACCAAACCTCTGCACACTCCTGAGGAAGCAGAGGTGCTTTCTTCACGTTGCCATTGGCACATTGGGTCCAGGAAAGATCTTCCCAAGAACATAAATTTTCTCATTATAAAAAATTAAAACCTCCTTTGAAGAAGACCGCAGAGCCCACCTCACTGACAAAAGACAAAGGAGGAAAAACCCAACACCCAACCACAACCAATCAATTTTCCCTTGCAACCGCTGCAACCGTGTCTGCCTGTCCCGCATCGGTAAAATAGATAAAAATAGATGGGGGAGAGCCAGTGGATGTGGTGTACCTGGACTTCCAAAAGGCCTTCGATAAGGTCCCGCATAAACGACTGGCTTCCAAAATCAAGGCTCATGGGATTGGGGGCAAAGTATTGATGTGGATTGAGAACTGGCTGGCAGATAGAAGACAGAGAGTTGGGATAAATGGCTCGTTTTCTGAGTGGCAGGTGGTGACCAGTGGGGTACCACAGGGATCTGTGCTGGGATCCCAGCTGTTCACAATTTACATTAATGATCTGGATGAGGGGATTGGATGTAATATCTCCAAATTTGCAGATGACATTAAGCTAGGAGGGGTTGTGTGCACGGAAGAGGGGGTCAGGAAGCTCCAGTGTGATTTGGATAAATTGAGGGACTGGGCAGATACATGGCAAATGCACTACAATGTGGATAAATGTGAAGTTATCCACTTTGGTAATACAAACCGGAGGGCAGATTACTATTTGAATGGCAATAGATTAAGAGATGGGGAAGTGCAGAGAGACCTAGGGGTACTTGTACATCAGTCTCTGAAGGCGAGCATGCAGGTACAGCAGGCGGTTAAAAAGGCAAATGGTATGTTGGCCTTCATATCAAGAGAGTTTGAGTATAGGAACAAGGATACCTTACTGCAACTGTACAGGGCCTTGGTGAGACCACACCTGGAGTATTGTGTGCAGTTTTGGTCACCAAAAGGAAGGATGTTCTTGCAATGGAGGGAGTGCAGAGGTGATTCACCAGGCTGATACCTGGAATGGCAGGAATGACTTATGAGGAAAGATTGCGCAAATTGGGATTGTACTCCCTGGAGTTTAGAAGATTGAGAGGGGATCTCATAGAGACATATAAAATTCTGGCAGGACTGGACAGAATGGATGCAGATGGGATGTTTCCAATGATGGGAAAATCCAGAACCCGGGGCCATGGTTTGAGGATAAAAGGCAAACCATTTAGGACCGAGATGAAGAGGAATTTCTTTACCCAGAGGGTGGTGAATCTGTGGAATTCATTGCCACAGAGGGCAGTAGAGGCAGGTTCATTAAATATATTTAAGAGGGAATTAGATCTATTTCTTCAGTATAAGGGTATTAAAGGTTACGGAGAGAAGGCGGGGACGGGGTACTGAACTTTAAGATCAGCCATGATCTCGTTGAATGGCGGAGCAGGCTCGAAGGGTCGAATGACCTACTCCTGCTCCTATCTTCTATGTTTCTATGGACTTGTCAGCCACAAACGAGCCTGCAGCTGATGTGGACATTTACCCCTCCATAAATCTTCATCCGCGAAGCCAAGCCAAAGAAGAAGTTTGAAAGTGGCTATATATATCAAGAAGAGGTTTGAGGGGCAAAGGGGGGACCGGATTTGGAACAACTTTATGTCACAATGTAGTAACATTAACCAGACTTCAACAATAGTATTTCGTTAGTTTACTAACCTACTCTCAAAATACAAGAAAAAGTTGAATAAACAGGATTTTTTAAAAAATATTGAACAGCAAACAATGGCCCTTCCATGCTATACTGAACTTAATGTCCAAATTACACTAAATCTCTATTATTGGCACATTTTAGATACTCCTTTAAATTTATGTCTCCACCTCAAAGCCTCTTAAGACTACTATTGTATTTGCTTCCATTACTATTCTTGGTAGATCATTCCAGGCACTCACCACACTCCATGTAAAATAAAATGCCCACACATCCCCGATAAACTTCCCCTCCCCCTCCCCTTAAACACATGTACTCTTCTTGCAAGTGATGCTTTTACCCAGGGAAAAAGATTTTTAAGTGCCCTCACTGGGTGTGCATTGACTATAAAAGTAATGGAACAGCTATGAAAAATGTTGGTTACGCTAAAGTGTGTACACATCAATGTTTTTTTTAAAAGAGTCCTGCCATTTACTGTACACTTTCCCCTCACATTTGACCTCCCTCGATGGAACACCTCACACCTCTCCGGATTAAACTCCATCTGATGTTTCTCTGCCCATTTCTGGAAATGATCTACATCCGGTTCTATTCTTTGATTGCCCTCTACACTGTCCACCATTTCACCAATATTCATTTATTAACCCAACCACCTGCTTTTTCATCCAAGTAATTTATATACAATAAAACTCCTATTATCCACAATTCAAGCAGCCGGCAAAAAAATAAAATTGAGGAAAATAAATAAATATAGGTGGGTATTTAAAATAGAATCATAGAACATTGCAGCAGAGAAACAGGCCACTTCGGCCCTTCTAGTCTGTGCCAAAGCATTTCTCTGCCTATCCCCACTGACCAAATCCCTCATACCTCTCCCATCCACGTACCTCTC